>NW_019246667.1:331-1449 GCF_002742605.1 Olea europaea var. sylvestris | reverse complement strand
TCGCGACGGTGTCGAAATCGGCTAAAATTTGACTGATTGATCTGAAACAAAAATCGCGCCGGGGGCAATTTCGTCATTTTTCGATACGGTTTCGGATTTCGCTAAGAGTTGACTGATTGATCGGAAACAAAAATCGAGCCGGGGGCAATTTTGTTATTTTTTGCGACGGTGTCGAAATCCGCTAAAAGTTGACTGAATGATCGGAAACAAAAATCGAGCCGGGGGCAATTTCGTCATTTTTCGCGACGGTGCCGGAATCGGCTAAAATTTGACTGATTGATCGGAAACAAAAATTGCGTCGGGGGCAATTTCGTCATTTTTCGCGACGGTGCCGGAATCCGCTAAAAGTTGACTGAATGATCGGAAACAAAAATCGCCCCGGGGCAATTTCGTCATTTTTCGCGACGGTGCCGGAATCCGCTAAAAGTTGACTGAATGATCGGAAACAAAAATCGCCCCGGGGCAATTTCGTCATTTTTCGCGACGGTGCCGGAATCCGCTAAAAGTTGACTGAATGATCGGAAACAAAAATCGCCCCGGGGCAATTTCGTCATTTTTCGCGACGGTGCCGGAATCCGCTAAAAGTTGACTGAATGATCGGAAACAAAAATCGCCCCGGGGCAATTTCGTCATTTTTCGCGACGGTGCCGGAATCCGCTAAAAGTTGACTGAATGATCGGAAACAAAAATCGCCCCGGGGCAATTTCGTCATTTTTCGCGACGGTGCCGGAATCCGCTAAAAGTTGACTGAATGATCGGAAACAAAAATCGCCCCGGGGCAATTTCGTCATTTTTCGCGACGGTGTCGGAATCGGATAAAATTTGACCGATTGATCGGAAACAAAAATCGCGCCGGGGGCAATTTCGTCATTTTTCAGGACGGTATCGGAATAGGCTAAAATTTGATTGATTGAACGGAAAAAAAAATCGCACCGGGGGCAATTTTTCATTTTTCGGGACGGTGTCGGAATCCGCTAAAAGTTGACTGATTGATCGGAAACAAAAATCGAGCCGAGGGCAATTTCGTCATTTTTCGCGATGGTGCCGGAATCGGCTAAAATTTGACTGATTGATCGAAAACAAAAATCGCGTCGGGGGCAATTTCGTCATTTTTTGCG
>NW_019246667.1:0-218 GCF_002742605.1 Olea europaea var. sylvestris | reverse complement strand
CGCGACGGTGTCGGAATCGGCTAAAATTTGATTGATTGATCGGAAGAAAAAATCGCGCCGGGGGCAATTTCGTCATATTTCGCGACTGTGTCGGAATCGGCAAAAATTTGACTGATTGATCGGAAACAAAAATATCGCGGGGGCAATTTCGTCATTTTTCGCGACGGTGTCGGAATCGGTTAAAATTTGACTGATTGATTGGAAACAAAAATCGCGCC
>NW_019246666.1:0-1449 GCF_002742605.1 Olea europaea var. sylvestris | reverse complement strand
TTAGAGTTTGTTTGAATCCCACTTCTATAAAAGATTACATTTTAAAATAGTAAATTGATGGAGAATATATAATTAAAAAATAATTTTTTTTGAATTTACGTGTGATATTATTTTATTGAAAAATGTGTGATTGAAAAGAAGAAAAAAATATTTTGAAAATAATGTGGTGATAATTTATAAGTAGAAAATTACGAGCCAGTATGGTGTAGATTGGCGTCCGATCGACTGAGTGTAATAGCGTGAAGATTTGGTTATCGTCAACGTCTCATATGGGTGCTACTAAGGTGTGGTTGGTGCAAGTAACGGTTAATTACTTGAACCCATCTGTAATTTTGCAAAAATAAATTATATGAAAAGTTAATTTTTTGATGAAAGCATAGTTAAAAAGTGAAAAATTTATAAATTCAAATTATTTTATTAACAAAATATCATTGAAAATGAATCTGAGGATATTTGGGCACATAGTATTTTACATTTTAATCGATACCAAAAGAAAGTGGTGTATTGTATAGTTGAATACTGTTTTTGTCACATATCTAGTAGACACGACTTTAATTTTATTGTCAGACGAAAGAAGAGATGAAATACCCAATGAATTATGCATGTGTTAGTCTTTATCTCACCTCGCTTAACCTGATACTTTTGCTCTTCATTTTTGAATATGGACCCGGATATATGTACTTCACTTGCCATAAGAATTGGATTTTTCGTTAATTTCTTGAATGAGTTGTGTTGTTCTGGGTTCTTTCTTCCAACTAAATTGTTGTTTTATAGTCTTCTTCAATTATGGATATTTAGGGCACTGTGCCTTCATCTTTCACGGGGCGACGCCTTCTATGAATGTTTTTTCTTAGATACTTTACGGACATTGCTTGTTGAGTATAACGAGATATAAAAAATGATAGAGAATGAGAATATATTGGAGACTCATCACATATTTTAGTATATAATAAATATATTAGTTAAAATTATAAAATGAATTTTAAAAAAAATAAATTTCACGGTGTCAATAGAATTATAAATTTCTTGCACATTGTTATGCAGCTGGATATAATAAAGCAGGGACTTCGAAGTTGCATAAAGAATCATATTCACGATGATGAGGACCATTAACCAAGTAATTTTAAAACCTTTGAATTTAGAGAATATTGTCAATACAAAATAGACATGTATGTAAAATGGCAATAAAGTGAAACTCACTTCTACAGATTTATGGTTTTGAAAGCTATTTACCAGCTGAGTACGAGACAAATCGAGTTCTTCAGCAATACTTGGAAAGGAAAAAAATGTCAATAGTGCTACGTGACACTGTTCTAACAAAATTTTATCAGCATCTCCCAATTCCCAAGGTGTGATACTGTGACAAGAAGTTTTGCGAGTGGGTTTTAGCTGTAGTATACTCATCATCAAACCCAGACCCACCAAGGGGACAATCTTTTGCTCGTCGTG
>NW_019246665.1:0-1449 GCF_002742605.1 Olea europaea var. sylvestris | reverse complement strand
CTTACATTTTTCTCAAATGTTAATTGGATGGTAAAACTGTTTGAAATTTAAACTGTCTAACAGGGTAATGTCACGTGGTAAAGTGTAGACTAAATTGTACACCATAGCGTACGTATAGCAAGGTCCTTATCGATTGAACTTTGCTATTTGTACAATGATTTTTGACACGTTGTTTGACACTTGCATTGTTGTCAAGTGTCAATTGGATGGTAAAACTATTTGAAATTTAAACTGTCCAATAGGATAATGCCACGTGGCAAAGTGTAAACTAAAGTGTACGCTATAGTTTACATGTCGCAAGGTCCTTACCGATTGAACTTTACTATTTGTACACTTAATTTTTACACGTTGTCTGACCCTTACATTGTTGTCAAGTGTCAATTAGATGGGAAACTTGTTTGAAATTTAAACTGTCCAGTGGTGTATGTCACGTGGCAAAGTGTAAACTAAATTGTATACAATAGTATACATGTTGCAGGGTTCTTACCGATTGAACATTGCTATTTGTACACTGATTTTTGACACGTTGTCTGACACTTGCGATGTTGTCAAGTGTCAATTGGATGGGAAAACTATTTGAAATTTAAACTGTCCAACAGGGTAATGTCACGTGCCAAAGTGTGAACTAAATTGTACACCATAGTGCACGCATAGCATGGTTCTTACCGATTGAACTTTGCTATTTGTGCACTAATTTTTGACATGTTGTTTAACACTTGCAATGTTGCCAAGTGTCAATTGGATGGGAAAACTATTAGAAATTTAAACTATCCAATAGGGTAATGACATGTGGCAAAGTGTAAACTAAAGTGTTCACCATAATATACATGTCGCAAGGTCCTTACCAATTGAACTTTGCTATTTGTACACTGATTTTTGACACATTGTTTGACACTTGCATTGTTGTCAAGTGTAAATTAGATGGAAAAACTGTTTGAAATTTAAAATATCTAAAAGGTTAATGTCACGTGGCGAAGTACGAACTAATGTGTACACCCTAGTCTACATGTAGCAAGTTTCTTACCGATTGAACTTTGCCATTTGTATAATGATATTTTACACGTTGTTTGACGCTTGCAATGTTGTCAAGTGTGAATTGTATGGGAAAATTGTTTGAAATTTAAATTGTCTTGCAGGGTAATGTCACGTGGCAAAATGTAAACTAAAGTGTACAACATAGTGTACATGTCGCAAGGTCCTTACCGATTGAACTTTGCTACTTGTACGCTGATTTTTGACACGTTGTTTGACACTTGCAATGTTCTCAAGTGTCAATTGGATGGGAAAACTTTTTGAAATTTAAACTATCCAACAGGGTAATGTCACATGGCAAAGTGTAAACTAAAGTGTCTAACACAGTGTACAAGTAGGAAGGTTCTTACCAATTAAACTTTGCTATTGGTACACTGATTTTGTACCCGTTGTTTGGCACTTGCATTGTTGCCAAGT
>NW_019246664.1:0-1449 GCF_002742605.1 Olea europaea var. sylvestris | reverse complement strand
AGCCAAATTCCTTCATTTAGGCCTCTGAATAATTAATTTCCGTATTAGTTATGTCAGGCTGAAGAAGTGTTGGACAGAAAATTGTCAAAGAAAAACCGCACCAGGGGAAATTTCGTCATTTGTCGTGACGGTGTCGAAATGGGCCAAAATTTGACAGGTTGATTGGAAACGGTCCCAGAAATTGGACTCGGGGAACATACTCGGGATCACGAGATTTTAGCCAAATTCCTTCGTTTAGGCCTCTGAATAATTAATTTCCGTATTAGTTATGTCCGGCTGAAGAAGTGTTGGATAGAAAATTAACAAAGAAAAACCGCACCAGGGGAAATTTCGTCATTTGTCGTGACGGTCTCACAATGGGCTGAAATTTACCAGGTTGATTGGAAAAGGCCCTAGAAATTGGACTCGGGGCGTAGACCCGGGATCACGAGATTTTAGCCAAATTCCTTCGTTTAGGCCTCTGAATAATTAATTCCGTATTAGTTATGTCAGGCTGAAGAAGCGTTGGATAGAAAATTAACAAAGAAAAACCGCACCAGGGGAAATTTCGTCATTTGTCGTGACGGTCTCACAATGGGCTGAAATTTACCAGGTTGATTGGAAAAGGCCCTAGAAATTGGACTCGGGGCACAGAACCGGGATCACGGAATTTTAGCCAAATTCCTTCGTTTGGGCCTCTGAATAATTAATTCCGTATTAGTTATGTCAGGCTGAAGAAGTGTTGGATAGAAAATTAACAAAGAAAAACCGCACCAGGGGAAATTTCGTCATTTGTCGCGACGATGTCGGAATGGGCCGAAATTTGACAGGTTGATTTGAACCGGCCCCAGAAATTGTGCTCGAGGAATAGACCCAGGATCACGAGATTTTAACCAGATTCCTTCGTTTAGGCCTCCGAATTATTAATTTCCGTATTAATTATGTTAGGTTGAAGAAGTGTTGGACAGAAAATTAACAACGCAAAGCAGCACCAGGGCATTTTCGTCATTTGTCGCGACGGTGTCGGAATGGGCCGAAATTTGGCAGGTTGATTGGAAACGACCCCAGAAATTGGACTCGGGCCACAGATCAAGGATCATGGGATTTGAGTCCAATTCCTTGATTTAGGCCTCCGAATAATTAATTTCTGTATTAATTATGTCAGGTTGAAGATGTGTTGACAGAAAATTAACAACGCAAAGCAGCACCAGGGCATTTTCGTCATTTGTCGCGACGGTGTCGGAATGGGCCGAAATTTGGCAGGTTGATTGGAAACGACCCCAGAAATTGGACTCGAGGCACAGACCCAGGATCATGGGATTTAAGTCAAATTCCTTCGTTTAGGCCTCCGAATAATTAATTTTCGTACTAATTCTGTCAGGTTGGTGATGTGTTGCATAGAAAATTAACGAAGAAAAACCGCACCAGGGGCAATTTCGTCATTTGTCGCGACGGTGTCGGAATGGGCCA
>NW_019246663.1:0-1449 GCF_002742605.1 Olea europaea var. sylvestris | reverse complement strand
AAATGATATCGCAACTTACATAAACCAATCCAATCTGTAAGCATACAATTTAATCTAATTTTTGGATTTGGAGAGAGAAGAAAAGAAGAGAGTTAAGGAAGCCTGCAATTTAATCTAATTTTTGAATTTGGAAAGAGAATAAAAGAAGAGAGTTAAGGAAGAAGAAGAAGAAGAGTACATGAATGGTAAATAGAGTAAAAAAAATGGAGAAAATCCAATGTAAAAATGGAGAAGAAATAGTACAGAACACCTTATGGCATTAATTAGGAGGGGGGGAAGAAGTACAAGACGATAGGT
This sequence comes from Olea europaea var. sylvestris, assembly GCF_002742605.1. NCBI lineage: Eukaryota > Viridiplantae > Streptophyta > Magnoliopsida > Lamiales > Oleaceae > Olea > Olea europaea. The sequence goes on along the minus strand of NW_019246663.1, from coordinate 1,152 downwards.
ATTCGCGACACGTGTCCAAGGAATTCCTTCAATCTTTTATATATGTAGGATGTATTGAACACAGTTCATCAGTACAAATTTATACCTATATATGGTTGGACACAACAAAACTTTGCCATGTTGTTAAAGTCAAGACTAGATTAGACTAGACTACTCGGTTCAATCTGGAAAGTGTCCGACTTCTGATTTTATCTATAATCTTTCATATTTTTTTTTATCATTGTTCAATCTTTTGACCCTTTTTACATTTTTCGAATAGATAATCTAGGCCAGTTTTAAAACATTAAAATATTTATTCGAAGAGAAAAAGATGGCATTCACGTGAAAATCTATCCCAAGTGCTATGAAGAAAGACAGGCTTTTATTTCCCTTCGTCAATATTCTAGATAAATAAAACAGGTATGGAGTTGTAACAAGAGAAATAGCAATAATATCACATTTTTCCACCTATTTTTGTGGCCAAAATGTGGCATTACCTGTGTTCATTAATGAACCTTTCTTCGTGAAAGAATTCAGTTGAGAACTTTGTATTTAATAAGAATGGTGATCTACCAGTCAGCCGTCACATTTAATGTGGATTGAGATACAACAAACCATATTTAAACCCCAACTATGAAATTCTAATGCAACAGTTCTGTGGGAAATAGATAGATACAAATTAAGAGTGGGTGGGTGCATCAGTGTTCATGGACCAGATTAAACCAAGCCCTGCAAATTCATGTCCTCTTACCACATTAACATTTCTTGAAAGAGCTGCAGTTGTATATTGTGACTGCACTTCTATTGTCTATGACACAACCACTTATACATGGCTCGATACCTACAAGCGGTGCCTAAGGATTGCATCGGTAATCAAATCGTTCGGAATTAAGAGAGGTCATGTAGTCTCAGTGGTGGCGCAGAATATCCCGGCCATGTATGAGCTCCAGTTCGCCGTGCCAATGGCGGGTGCAGTAATCAACGACATCAATACACGTCTTGATGCTAGGAGTATTTCGTTTCTTCTTCGCCATAGTGAATCAAAGCTAGTGTTTGTGGACTACCATCTTCAATCTGTAGTTCTTGAAGCCATTTCTTTGTTTCCATCAAATCTGCGCCGTCCAATCCTTATTCTTATCACTGATGATCATCTTGATCAAGATTCATCACCAG
>NW_019246662.1:0-1449 GCF_002742605.1 Olea europaea var. sylvestris | reverse complement strand
GGGGCTGACCCTATGGTTGGGACTCCTTTAGCATAACCCAACTTTGATCACCTTCTAGAACCTCCCCCCCTCGCTTCCCCCCGCCACCTACTGTACCACCTACTCCCATTTTCCTAGCACTCCTTTAAATAGCCAAACCTTTGAACTCCTTTTCCACCTCCATGCACCTTTGATTAGCTACAAAAATGTTCTTGAACCTTCAATTCTCGATAAAAGTTTTGGTCTTGCCCTGAACTGCTTGGTTGAGTGGCCGCGTTTGTTTCTCTGAGATTGTTTTATTGAGAATTCATTATTGGGTTTTAATATTCTTGAAGAACCCACCTCCCAAATTTGAGCAGGTATTGATTTCTAGGGTATTATTATTTATTAAAGGATTTCAAGGTTCTTGAGGAACTCACCTCCCAGAAATTGATTTCTAGGGCTCTTGAGATTCTTTATTTCGAAATTGATATTAGATTTTGGGCATAAACATTGGGGATTTTGTTTTGGCAAATTACAAGAAAATGCCCCCTTTAGCAGGTTCAAAATCCCTGCCAAATGGGGTTCCCCAAGAATCAAATTCTAATATAATTACAATTGATGTGGGTGGTCAGATTTTTCAAACCACAAAACAAACCCTGATTTTAGCCGGCTCAAAATCTTTGTTATCCAAGATTGCCAATTCTGATAATGCAATCCCTTTTATTGATAGAGACCCTGAACTTTTTTCAATTATACTTTCCCTCCTTAGAACTGGGAATCTTCCCTCAAAAGCTAGATCTTTTGATATTCAGGACCTGATTTTTGAGGCTCAATTTTATGGAATTGAAAACCTATTAGTAAATTCCCAATCAAACCCTTCTCAATTTGATGCATTTAACCTCGAAAAATCATTGGTTTTACCTATGAGTGGCCGGGATTCGCCATCAGCTATCTCGACTACAGAGTATGAATCACTTCATGTTGCTCATGGTAGTAAAATCACTTCCTTTGATTGGTCATTGCAAAGAAAATCCACCATATTGACTCAGTTCACAGCTATTGATTCGTTATTAGCATTATCGGATAAAGTTGCTGCGGCCGGGGCCACAGACTTTTCAGGGTTACAAATTATCGATCTTGATAATGGTTTTGTTAAACAGACGTTGAATTGGGAGAATGTCACAAGGTCTGGTTCTACAGTGCAAGCCATTGGGGTGTCGCCCGAGTACTTATTCACAAGCTTTGAATCTGTCCGAAGAAATTCAAATTGCATCATGTTATATGATCGTAATGATAGTTTTCGATCAGTAACCAAGATAGGTCATTATGAAATTTTCGGCGCTGATTTGGATTCTGCGATTCCGGCCACTAAACTGCAGTGGGTTTCTAGTCATAATCTGTTGATGGCCTCGGGTTCTCACAGTGGACCTTCTGGTGTACTAGGCAATATAAGGTTTTGGGACATAAGGTCAAGGAATGTAGTTTGGG
>NW_019246661.1:0-1450 GCF_002742605.1 Olea europaea var. sylvestris | reverse complement strand
CAGCGTCGTGAAAAGCGACGAAATTGCCCCCGGCGAGATTTTTGTTTCCGATCAATCTGTAAAATTTTAGCCCATTTCGACAAAGTCGCGAAAAATGAGGAAATTGCCCCCGGCGCGATTTTTGTTTCCGATCAACTTGCCAAATTACATCGCATTCCGACACCGTCGCGAAAAATGACGAAATTGCCCCCGGAGCGATTTTTGTTTCCGATCAATTGTCAAATTTTAGCCAATTCCGACACCGTCGCGGAAAATGACGAAATTTTCCCCGGCGCGATTTTTGTTTCCGATCAACCAGTCAAATTTTAGCCCATTCCGACAAAGTCGCGAAAAATGAGGAAATTGCCCCCGGCGCGCTTTTTGTTTCCGATCAACTTGCCAAATTACATCGCATTCCGACACCATCGCGAAAAATGACGAAATTGCCCTCGGCGCGATTTTTGTTTCCGATCAACCAGTCAAATTTTAGCCCATTCCGACAAAGTCGCGAAAAATGAGGAAATTGCCCCCGGCGCGCTTTTTGTTTCCGATCAACTTGCCAAATTACATCGCATTCCGACACCATCGCGAAAAATGACGAAATTGCCCTCGGCGCGATTTTTGTTTCCGATCAACCAGTCAAATTTTAGCCCATTCCGACAAAGTCGCGAAAAATGAGGAAATTGCCCCCGGCGCGCTTTTTGTTTCCGATCAACTTGCCAAATTACATCGCATTCCGACACCATCGCGAAAAATGACGAAATTGCCCTCGGCGCGATTTTTGTTTCCGATCAGTTGTCAAATTTTAGCCCATTCCGACACCGTCGCGAAAAATGACGAAATTTTCCAGGCACGATTTTTGTTTCCGATCAACCTGCCAAATTTTGGCCCATTCCGACAGCGTCCCAAAAAGTGACGAAATTGTCCCCGACGCGATTTTTGATTCCGATCAGTTGTCAAATTTTAGCCCATTCCAACACCGTCACGAAAAATGACGAAATTTTCCTCGACACGATTTTGTTTCCGATCAACCTGCCAAATTTCGGACCATTCCGACAGCGTCGTGAAAAGCGACGAAATTGCCCCCGGCGAGATTTTTGTTTCCGATCAATCAGTAAAATTTTAGCCCATTTCGACAACGTCGCGAAAAATGAGGAAATTGCCCCCGGCGCGATTTTTGTTTCCGATCAACTTGCCAAATTTCATCCCATTCCGACACCGTCGCGAAAAATGACGAAATTGCCCCCGGCGCGATTTTTGTTTCCGATCAATTGTCAAATTTTAGCCAATTCCGACACCGTCGCGGAAAATGACGAAATTTTCCCCGGCACGATTTTTGTTTCCGATCAACCTGCCAAATTTCGGCCCATTCCGGCAGCGTCCCGAACAATGACTAAATTGCCCTCGACGCGATTTTTGTTTCCGATCAATTGTCAAATTTTAGCCCATTCCAACACCGTCGCGAAAAATG
>NW_019246660.1:0-1450 GCF_002742605.1 Olea europaea var. sylvestris | reverse complement strand
GGGATGGGGATTAGGTTTTGCATTGGGGTGGGTAGTTAAATACTTCAAACCTGATAACTGCACAAATAAACTTCGGCCCTGGACTATGAAATGTGCTCTTTTAAGTACCTGTGGTTGTGTAATTTCCACCTATATTAATATAACTGATTTTACAGGGCTAAGATCATTTTCTCGAATCTAGTCATGACCTGTTTTCTCGAATTCGTGGACCTCGAGAATTTTATCAACTTTGAATTAAACGACGAAACTTGAATCATTTGACAGTCCTCGGCATGCAAACTTTACCGACTTGGACTAGGTTGAAGAAGAAGACAACACATTTTACCTGCTTGGTCTTGATGATTGGGATGTTATGGTTTCCCCAGCTATCAAAATGGCTCCATTTCCTCTTCCTGGAAATAGAAATGCAACCTGTAAACAAGTCCTGATATAATGACCACACTACCCATTCAAAAGGGTAGGAATATTTCCAAGCCATTATTTCCTTTTTTGAATTAATGGACAATGTGGGCCCTGAAATTTTCTCTCATTGTAACTTGGCTTAAAAGGCAAGGGGATGTTGGATTTTTACTTGCCTCCCATGTAAAGGCAAGGCTATACACACTTTATGGTTGCCCACAATTTTGCTAAACCATCATTTGTCTTTCAAGCTTTTGATTCCCCCGAGTCTAAAATACTGTGTTTTTGCTGTTTTCTTGTTCCTTTCTCAGGTATGCTCTGCCTCATCCTTGCTCAAAATTTTCAATCTTATTTTGCTATATACATATATATACGGAATCGATCTGAGCTCTCGGGTTTCATTTATGCAGGCCGACAGTAGTTAGAATCATAGCTCTCATCTGTTGAAACAGGGAAAAATGGCATCTCTTACGCCTGGAGTTTTAGTTAAACTTATTCAGAGTATAAATTCCAATGTAAAAGTTCGCGGCGAGTATAGGTCCATCCTATTACAGGTAATCAGCATAGTGCCAGCCATAAGTGGATCAGAGTTGTGGCCAGATCATGGATTTTTCATAAAAGTATCCGATTCTTCTCATTCGACCTATGCATCACTTTCGAAGGAAGACAATGAGCTTATCTTAAATAACAAGTTACAACTTGGGCAATTCTTCTACGTTGATAAGATGGAGGCTGGAACTCCGGTACCTATATTAGTCGGTGTTAGGCCTATTCCAGGGCGACATCCTTTTATGGGCAATCCTAAGGATTTAATGCAAATGTTAGAGGCATCAGATAGCCCTGTTCAAGTTGATCAGGAAGTTGTTACCAATTCAAAATCGAGTGAGTCGGCTGAAGCAAAAGAGGAAAGTGTAAAGAAGAAACTTGTAATTAAAGAGGAGAAGGCAGGTGTTGCCTCTAGGTATATGCAGGGTGTGTTAACTCCAAACACTAAAGTGAGAGAAGCAGATCAAAACAATGGTGCAAGAAGAAATGAGAATGAGAATGGTGG
>NW_019246659.1:0-1450 GCF_002742605.1 Olea europaea var. sylvestris | reverse complement strand
TGCCAGAGGTATGTATTATTTAGATTATCACTTTTATGCCTTTTATTTTCTATATTCATAATAGACGACTCAATATCAAGAATGTAAATTCCATTTTGCAACACACCACAACCATAAAAGATCTCATCTTTATAAAACGAACAACGATTGTTCTTAACATTAATTGAAAAATCATTCATGTCCAAACACGAAATAGAAATAATGTTTTTAGTAATGGCGGGAACAAAATAGCAATTTTCTAATTCTAATATTAAGCCTGAAGGCAGTGGTAAGAAGTATGTCCCTACAACTAATGCAGCAATTCTTGCTCCATTTCCATGCACAGGTCAACTTCTCTTTTCTGCAGTGGTCTACTTCTCTTTAGTCCCTGCATATTTATACAAATATGAGATCCACATTCGGTATCTAATACCCAGGAAGCTAATGAAGTAGACATATTAACCTCGATAACAAAATTACCTGAAGTAGAAGTTTCAGAAGACTTCTTTCCTTTCAAGCTAGCGAGGTAAGCCTTGTAGTTCCTCTTCCAATGACCTTTCACTCCACAGTGATAGCATGGGTCATCAGATTTGGTATTGTCCTTGCCTGCTTTGACTGCTTTGTTATTGCCCTTATCCTTTTTGGATGTTTTCTTAAAACTTCCTTTAATTATCCTCTCAGTGCCATTCGAGGAATGAATAGCTAAGACATGCCCAGTGCTAGCCTTGACATTGGGCTCCACAGTTTTAAGCGTATTAAGTAACTCAGAGAGTGTGCATTCGATCTTATTCATATTAAAGTTCATAATGAACTGTGAATAACTATTTGACAGAGATTGTAGAACCAAGTCAATACTTAGCTCAAGATCCATGATAAAACCCAGTGACCCCAGTTTTTCAATGAAACCAATCATTTTCAGCACATGAGCACTGGCTGAAGATCCCTCTGCCATTTTGCACCGGTATAGTTGTTTAGAGGTCTCATACCTCTCCACACGAGATTGTTCATCATACAACTCCTTGAGATGAAAAATCATAGTGTAAGCATCCATACCCTCATGTTGCTTTTGCAACTCAGGTGACATAGCTACAAGCATCACACATGCCGCAGTGTTATCGTCATCACTATGTTTGTTGTAAGCAGCCACTTCTTCCTGAATGGAATTTTCAGTAGGCACCACTGGAAAGGGCTGCTCAATGACATATCCAATTTTCTCATGCTTGAGAACGATTCTAAAATTGCGGTGCCAATCGCGATTCTCAAATTGCTGTGCCAATTGAGAAAATTTGGTCCGGTCAGTTTGTTGGCATCCAGTATGCCTCTCAAATTCATATGATTACTCATGATTCAAAAAACCGTAAATGATGAAAAACATAGAATTAACATGAATTATAATGCATATGCATAAATTCAATATGGACTTTAATTAAACGTGCTCTCACTGTTTAAAATAAATTCATGACCCTCATAC
>NW_019246658.1:0-1450 GCF_002742605.1 Olea europaea var. sylvestris | reverse complement strand
TTTGTTGAATTGCTAGTCTAATTCGATTGGAATCGAACCAATGAAAAGTTGCTTTCGATTTCATGATAACTTCGGGCTTGTTCATTTTTGGCGAAATGTCAGTCTAGTTCGATAGGAATGGAGCCTATGAAAAGTGGTTTTTGATTTCATGAAAACTTCGGGTTTGGTGGTTTTCAACTAATTGCTAGTCTAATTCGTTTGGAATCGAGCCAATTAAAAGTTGTTTTTTATTTCATGATAATATCGGCTTTGATCGTTTTTGGCGAATTGCTAGTCTAATTCGATTGGAATCATGCCGATGAAAAGTTGTTTTTGATTTCATGATAACTTCGGGTTTATTCATTTTTGGCAAATTGCTAGTTTAATTCGATTGGAATCGTGCCGATGAAAAGTGGTTTTTCATTTCATGGTAATTTCGGGTTTGTTCATTTTCGGCTAATTAGTAGTCTAATTCGACTGGAATCGAGCCAATGAAAAGTGTTTTTCGATTTCATGATAACTTCGGGTTTGATCGTTTTCGACAAATTGGTAGTCTAATTCGATTGTTATCGAGCCAATGAAAAGTGATTTTTGATTTCATGGTAACTTTGGGTTTTTTCATTATTGGCGAATTGCTAGTCTAATTCGATTGGAATCGTGCCCATGAAAAGTGGTTTTTGATTTCGTGATAACTTCCGGTTTGTTCATTTTTGGCGAATTGCTAGTCTAATTCGATTGGAATCGAGCCAATGAAAAGTGGTTTTTTATTTCATGACAGCTTCGGGTTTGATCATTTTCGACAAATTGCAAGTCTAATTCGATTCGAATCGAGCCAATGAAAAGTGGTTTTGATTTCGTGATAAATTCGGGCTTCTTTATTTTTGTTGAATTGCTAGTCTAATTCGATTGGAATCGAACCAATGAAAAGTTGCTTTCGATTTCATGATAACTTCGGGCTTGTTCGTTTTTGGCGAAATGTCAGTCTAATTCGATAGGAATGGAGCCAATGAAAAGTGGTTTTTGATTCAGTCTAATTCGATAGGAATGGAGCCAATGAAAAGTGGTTTTTGATTTCATGATAACTTCGGGTTTGGTGGTTTTTCAACTAATTGCTAGTCTAATTCGATTGGAATCGAGCCAATGAAAAGTGGTTTTTGATTTCGTGCTAACTTCGGGTTTTTTTATTTTCGGTGAATTGCTAGTCTAATTCGATTGGAATGGAGCAAACGAAAAGTGGTTTTTGATTTCATGAAAACTTCAGGTTTGATCATTTTCGGCTAATTGCTAGTCTAATTCGTTTGGAATCGAACCAATTAAAAGTTGTTTTTTATTTCATGGTAATATCGAGTTTGATCGTTTTTGGCGAATTGCTAGTCTAATTCGATTGTAATCATGCCGATGAAAAGTTGTTTTTGATTTCATGATAACTTCGGGTTTATTCATTTTTGGCAAATTGCTAGTCTAATTCGAT
>NW_019246657.1:76753-146410 GCF_002742605.1 Olea europaea var. sylvestris | reverse complement strand
CTCGCCAAAATCAAATGCATTAAATATATTAAAAGCGTTTACAACCTAAATCGATTGGATCTAGGGCATAACACTTACATGAATTTCAAACAGTTTTCCCATCCAATTGACACTTGATAATAGTTCAAGTGTCAAACAACGTGTCAAAAATCAGTGTACAAATAGCAAAGTTCAATTGGTAAGAACCTTGCTTCATGTACACTATGGTGCACACACTTTAGTTTAAACTTTGCCACGTGACATTACCATGTTGGACAGTATGAATTTCAAATATTTTTCCCATCCAATTGACACTTCACAATAGTGCAAGTGTCAAACGACGTGTCAAAAATCAGTGTACAAATGGCAATGTTCAATCGCTAAGAACCTTGCTACTTGTACACTATGGCGTACACACTTTAGTTTACACTTTGCTACGTGACATTATCCTGTTGGATAGTATAAATTTCAAGCAGTTCACCCATCCAATTGACACTTGACAACAATGCAAGTGTCAAACAACATGTCAAAAATTCGTGTACAAATAGCAAAGTTTAATCGGTACGAACCCTGCTACATGTACACTTTAGTTTACACTTTACCACGTGACATTGACCTATTGGACAGTTTAAAATTCAAAAAGTTTTCCCATCCAATTGACACTCGTCAACAATGCAAGTGTCAAACAACGTGTCAAAAATCAGTGTAAAAATATTAAAGTTCAATCGGTGAGAATCTTGCTACATGTATAATATGGTGTACACATCCAATGGACACTCATCAACAATGCAAGTCTTAAACAATGTTTCAAACATTAGAGTACAAATAGAAAAGTTCAATCGGTACGAAGCTTGCTACATGTACAATATGGTGTTCACACTTTCGCTTACACTTTATGTCGTGACATTACCTTGTTTGCCTGCATAAATTTCAAATATATTTCCCATCCAATTGACACTTACAATAGTGCAAGTATCAAACAATGTGTCAAAAATCAGTGTACAAATAATAAAGTTCAATCGGTAAGAACCTTGCTTCATGTACACTATGGTGTACACACTTTAGTTTACACTTTGCCACGTGACATTACCCTATTGGATAGTATGAATTTCAAACAGTTTTCCACATGTAATTTACAATTGACAATAGAGCAAGTGTCAAACAACGTGTCAAAAATCGGTGTACAAATAGAAAAGTTCAATCGGTAAGAACCATGCTTCATGTACACTATGGTGTACACACTTTAGTTTAAACTTTGCCACGTGACATTACCCTCCTGGACAGTATGAATTTCAAACTATTTTTCCATCCAATTGACACTTGACAGTAGTGCAAGTGTCAAACGACGTGTCAAAAATCAGTATGCAAATGGCAATGATCAATCACTATGAATCTTGCTACTTGTACACTATGGTGCACACACTTTAGTTTACACTTTGCCACGTGACATTATCCTGTTGGACAGTATAAATTTCAAGCAGTTCTCCCATCCAATTGACACTTGACAACAATGCAAGTGTCAAACAACGTGTCAAAAATCCATGTACAAATAGCCAAGTTTAATCGGTACGAACCCTGCTACATGTACACTATGGTTTACACTTTGCCACGTGACATTACCCTGCTGGACAGTTTAAATTTCAAACAATTTTCCCATCCAGTTGACACTTCACAACATTGCAATTGTCAAACAACGTGTCAAAAGTCAGTGTACAAATCACAAAGTTCAATCGATAAGAACGTTGCTACATGTACACTATGGTTTACACTTTAGTTTACACTTTGCCACGTGATATTACGCTGTTGGACCATTTAAATTTCAAACTATTTTCCCATCAAGTTGATGCTTGACAACAATGCAAGTATCTAAGAATGTGTCAAAAATTAGTGTACAAATGGCAAATTTCAATCGGTAAGAACCTTTCTACATGTACACTATAGTTTACACTTTACCACGTGACATTACCCTATTGGACAGTTTAAATTTCAAATAGTTTTTCCATTCAATTGACACTGGATAACAATGCATGCGTTAAACAACGTGTCAAAAATCAGTGTACAAATAGCAAAGTTAAATTGGTATACACTTTAGTTTACACTTTGCCACGTGACATTACCCTATTGGATAGTTTAAATTTCAAGTAATTTTCTCATCCAATTGACACTGGACAACAATGCATGTGTCAAACAACGTGCCAAAAATCAGTGTACAAATAGAAAAAATCAATCGGTAAGAACCTTGCTACAAGTACACTATGGTGTAAATTCTAGTTTACACTTTGCAACGTGACATTACCCCGTTGGACAGTTTAAATTTCAAAAAAATTTCCATCTAGTTGACACTTGACAACAATGCAAATGTCAAACAACGTGTTAAAAATTAGTGCACAAATAGCAATGTTCGATTCGTAAGAACCTTTCTGCATGTACACTATGGTGTACAATTAGTTTTCACTTTACCACGTAACATTACCCTATTGGACAGTCTAAACTTCAAACAATTTTCCCATCCAATTGACACTTGACAACAATGCAAGTATCCAACAACGTGTCAAAAAATAGTGTACAAATAGCAAAGTACACATTAGTTTACACTTAGCCAAGCGATAATACCCTGTTGGCCAGTTTAAAATTCAAACATTTTTTCCATCCAATTGATACTTGACAACAATGCAAGCATCAAACAACGTGTCGAAAATCAGTGCACAAATAGTAAAGTTCAATCGGTAAGGATCCTGCTACATATTCATTATGGTGTACACTTTAGTTTACACTTTGCCACGTGTCATTAACTTGTTGGATAGTTTAAATTTCAAACAGTTTTTCCATCCAATTGGCACTTGAAAGCAATGTAAGTATCAAACAATGTGTCAAAAATCAATGTACAGATAGCAAAGTTCAATCATTTAAAACCTTGCTAAATGTACACTATGGTGTAGACTTTAGTTTACACTTTACCACATGAAATTAATCCTGTTTGGCTGTTTAAATTACTAACTATTCTCTCCTCCAATTAACACTTGACAACAATGCAAGTGTCAAAAAACGTGCCGAAGATCAGTGTACAAATAGCAATGTTCGATCCATAAGAACCTTTCCACATGTACACTATGGTTTACACTTTCATTTACACTTTGCCACGTGACATTTTCCTATTCGACAGTTTAAATTTCAAATAGTTCTCCCATCAAATTAACACTTGACAACAATGTTAGTGTCAAACAACGTGTCAAAAATTCGTTTACAAATGGCAAAGTTCAATCGGTTAGAACCTTTCTACATGTACACTATGGTGTACACTTTAGTTTACACATTGCCACGTGACATTACCCTATTGGACAGTTTAAATTTCAAATAGTTTTCCCATCCAATTGACACTTGACAGCAATGCAAGTGTCAAACAATGTGTCAAAATCAATGTACAGCTAGCAAAGTTCAATCGGTAAGGACCATGCCACATGAACAGATGGTGTACACTTTGCCACGTGACATTACCCTATTGGACATTTTAAATTTAAAACAATTTTCCCATCCAATTGACACATGACGACAATGTAGGCGTCAAACAACCTGTCGAGAATCAGTGCACGAATAGCAAAGTTCAATCGGTAAGGACCTTGCCATATGAACACTATTGTATACACTTTACTTTACACTCTGCCACGTGACATTACCCTGTTGGACAGTTTAAATTTCAAACAGTTGTCCCATCCAACTGACACTTGACAACAATGCAAGTGCCAGACAATGTGTCAAAAATAAGTGTACAAATAGCAAAGTTCAATCGATAAGAACCTTGCAACATGTACACTATGGTGTGCACTACAGTTTACACTTTGCCACGTGACATTACCCTGTTGGACAGTTTAAATTTCAAGCAATTTTTCCATCCCATTATCACTTGACAACAGTGCAAGTGTCAAACAACATAACAAAAATCAGTGCATGAATAGCAAAGTTCGATCCGTAAGAACCTTACTACATGTACACTACGATGTACACTTCAGTTTATACCTTGCCACGTGACATTACCATGTTGAACAATTTAAATTTCAAAAACTTTTCCCATCGAATTGACATTTGACAACAATGCAAGTGTCAAACAACGTGCCAAAAATCAATGTATAAATGGCAAAGTTCAATCGGTAAGAACCTTTCTACATGTACACGATGGTGTACACTATAGTTTACAATTTGCCACGTGACATTACCCTGTTATCTAATTTAAATTTCAAACAGTTTTCCCATCCAGTTGACACTTAACAACAATGCAAGTGTCAAACAACGTGTCAAAAATCAGTGTACAAATTGCAAAGTTCAATCGGTAAGAACCTTGCTACATGTACACTATGGTGCACATTTTAGTTTATACTTTGCCACGTGACATTATGCTGTTGGACTATTTATATTTCAAACAGTTTTTCCATCATGTTGACGCTTGACAACAATGCAAGTGTCAAAAAATGTGTCAAAAATTAGCGTACAAATGGCAAAGTTCAATCGGTAAGAACCTTTCTACATGTGCACTATGGTGTACACTATAGTTTACACTTTACCATGTGACATTATCCTATTGGACAGTTTAAATTTCAAATAGTTTTTCCATCCAATTGACACTGGATAACAATGAATGTGTTAAACAACGTGTCAAAAATCAGTGTACAAATAGCAAAGTTCAATCGGTAAGGACCTTATTGCATGTATACTTTGGTGTACACACTTTAGTTTACACTTTGCCACGTGAAATTACCCTATTGGATAGTTTAAATTTCAAATAATTTTCTCATCACATTGACACTAGACAACGATGCAAGTGTCAAACAACGTGTCAAAAATTAGTGTACAAATAGAAAAAATCAATCGGTAAGAACCTTGCTACAAGTACACTATGGTTTAAATTCTAGTTTAAACTTTGCCTCGTGACATTACCCTATTGGAAAGTTTAAATTTCAAATTTTTTTCCATCTAGTTGACACTTGACAATAATGCAAGTGTCAAATAACGTGTCAAAAATCAATGTACAAATAGCAATGTGCGATCCGTAAGAACCTTTCTGCATGTACACTATGGTGTACAATTAGTTTTCACTTTGCCACGTGACATTACCCTATTGGACAGTCTAAACTTCAAATAGTTTTCCCATCCAATTGACACTTGACAACAATGCAAGTATCTAACAACGCGTCAAAAATTCAGTGTACAAATAGCAAAGTACACTTTAGTTTACACTTTGCCACGTGACATTACCCTATTGGACAGTTTAAATTTCAAATAGTTTTCCCATCCAATTGACACTTGATAACAATGCAAGTATCAAACAACGTGTCGAAAATCAGTGTGGAAATAGTAAAGTTCAATTGGTAAGGACTTTGGTACATGTACACTATAGTGTACACTTTAATTTAAACTTTGCCACGCGATATTACCCTATTGGCCAGTTTAAAATTCAAACAGTTTTTCCATCCAATTGACACTTGACAACAATGCAGGTGCCAAACAACGTGTCGAAAATTAGTACACAAATAGTAAAGTACAATCGGTAAGGACCCTGCTACATATACATTATGGTGTGCACTTTAGTTTACACCTTGCCACGTGACAGTACCTTGTTGGACAGTTTAAATTTCAAACAATTTTCACATCCAATTGGCACCTGATAGCAATGTAAGTATCAAACAACGGGTCAAAAATCAATGTACAAATAGCAAAGTTCAATCAGTTAGAACCTTGCTAAATGTACACTATGGTGTAGACTTTAGTTTACAATTTACCACGTGAAATTACCCTGTTTGTCTGTTTAAATTTCTAACTGTTTTCCCATCCAGTTGACACTTGACAACAATGCAAGTGTCAAACAACGTGCCGACGATCAGTGTACAAATAATAAAGTTCGATCCGTAAGAACCTTTCCACATATACACTATGGTTTAAACTTTCATTTACACTTTGTCACGTGACATTACCCTATTGGATAGTTTAAATTTTAAATAATTTTCTCATCCAATTGACACTGGAAAATAATGTAAGTGTCAAACAACGTGTGAAAATCAGTGTACAAATAGAAAAAATCAATCGGTAAGAACCTTGCTACAAGTATACTATGGTGTAAATTCTAGTTTACACTTTGCCATGTACATTACCCTATTGGACAGTTTCAATTTCAAAATTTTTTCCATCTAGTTAACACTTGACAACAATGCAAGTGTAAAACAACGTGTCAAAAATCAGCGTACAAATAGCAATGTGTGATCCGTAAGAACTTTTCTGCATGTACACTATGGTATACAATTAGTTTTCACTTTGCCACGTGACGTTACCCCGTTGGACAGTCTAAACTACAAACAGTTTTTCCATCCAATTGACACTTGACAACAATGTAAGTATCTAACATCGTGTCAAAAAATCAGTGAACAAATAGCAAAGTACACTTTAGTTTACACTTTGCCACGTGATATTACCCTGTTGGACAGTTCAAATTTCAAACAATTTTTCCATCCAATTAACACTTGAGAACAATGCAATTGACTAGATAACATGTCAAAAATCAGTGTACAAATAGTAAAGTTCAATTGGTAAGGACCTTTTCTACATGTACACCATGATATACACTTTAGTTTACACTTTGCCACGTGACATTACTCTATTGGATAATTTAAATTCAAATAGTTTTCCCACCCAGTTAGCACTTGACAACAATGCAAGTATCAAACAACGTGTCAAAAATTGGTGTACAACTTGCAAAGATCAATCGGTAAGGACCTTGCCACAAGAACACTATGGTGTACACTTTAGTTTATACTTTGCCACGTGACATTACCCTGTTGGATAGTTTAAATTTAAAATAGTTTTCCCTTTCAATTGACACTTGAAAACAATGCAAGTGTTAAGTAACTTGTCAAACATAATTGTACGAATAGCAAAGTTCAATCAGTATGGAGATTGCTAAATGTACACTATGGTGTACACTTTAGTTTACACTTTGCCACGTAACATTACCCTGTTCGACAGTTTAAATTTTTAAACTGTTTTCCCATCCAATTGACACTTGACAACAATGCAAGTGTCAAACAACGTGTCAAAAATCAATGTGCGAATAGTAAAGTTCAATCAGTAAGGACCTTGCTACATGTACACTGTAGTGTACACTTTAGTTTAAACTTTGCCACGCGATATTGCCCTATTGGCGAATATAAAATTCAAACATTTTTTCCATCCAATTGACACTTGACAACAACACAAGTGTCAAACAACGTGCCGAAAATCAATGCACAAATAGTAAAGTTCAATCGGTAGGGACCCTGCTACATATACATTATGGTGTACACTTTAGTTTACACCTTGCCACATGACATTACCTTGTTGGACAGTTTAAATTTCAAACAATTTTCCCATCCAATTTGCACTTGATAGCAATGTAAGTATCAAACAACGTGTCAAAAATCAATGTACAGATAGCAAAGTTCAATCGGTTAGAACCTTACTAAATGTACACTATGGTTAGTTTACACTTTACCACGTGAAATCACCCTATTTTGCTGCTTAAATTTCTAACTATTTTCCCATCTAGTTGACACTTGACAATAATGCAAGTGTCAAATAACGTGCCGAAGATCAGTGTACAAATAGCAAAGTTCGATCCGTAAGAACCTTTCCACATGTACACTATGGTTTACACTTTCATTTACACTTTGTCATGTGACATTTCCCTTTTCGATAGTTTAAATTTCAAACAGTTTTCCCATCAAATTGACACTTGACAACAATGTAAGTGTCAAACAACGTATCAAAAATCAGTTTGCAAATGGTAAAGTTCAATCGGTTAGAACATTTCTACATGTATACTATGGTGTACACTTTAGTTTACACATTGCCAAGTGACATTACCCTGTTGGATAGTTTAAATTTCAAATAGTTTTCCCATCAAATTGACACTTGACAACAATACAAGTGTCAAACAACGTGTCAAAATTAGTGTACAGGTAGTAAAGTTCAATCGGTAAGGACCATGCCACATGAACACTATGGTGTACACTTTAGTTTACAGTTTGCCACATAACATTACCCTGTTGGACAGTTTACATTTAAAACAATTTTCCCATCTAATTAACACATGACGACAATGTAGGTGTCAAACAACCAATCGAGAATCAGTGTACGAATAGCAAAGTTCAATCGGTAAGGACCTTGCCACATGAACACTATGGTATACATTTTAGTTCACACATTGCCATGTGACATTACCCTATTGGACAGTTTAAATTTCAAACAGTTGTCCCATCCAATTGACACTTGACAACAATGCAAGTGCCAGACAACGTGTCAAAAATCAGTGTACAAACAACAAAGTTCAATCGGTAAGGACCTTGCTATAAGTACACTATGGTGTACACTTTAGTTTAAACTTTACCACGTCATATTACCTTGTTGGATAGTTTAAATTTCAAACGGTTTTCCCATCCAATTGACACTTGACTACAATGGAAGTGTTAGACAACTTGCCAAAAATCAGTGTACAAATAGCAAATTTCAATCGGTAAGGACCTTGCTACAAGTACATTATGGTGTATGCTTTAATTTACACTTTAGCCAAGTGACATTACCCTGTTGGACAGTGTAAATTTCAAACAGTTTTCACATCCAGTTCACACTTGACAACAATACAAGTGTCCGACAACATGTCAAAAAATATGGCACTTGACAACAATGCAATGATCAAACAATGCGTCAAAAATCGATGTACAAATAGCAAAGTTCAATCGGTAAGAATCTTTCGACGTGTACACTGTGGTGTACACTTTAGTTTACAATTTGCCACGTGACACTACCCTGCTGGACAGTTTGAATTTCAAATAGTTTTCCCATCCAATTGACACTTGATAACAATGTAAGTGTCAAGCAACGTGTCAAAAGTCAGTGTACAAATAGCAAAGTTTGATCGGCAAGAACCTTGCCACATGTATACTAAGGCGTACACTATAGTTTACACTTTACCACGTGGCATTATCCTATTGGACAGTTTAAATTTCAAACAATTTTCCCGTTCAATTGACACATCGCAACAATAAAAGAGTCAAACAACGTGTCGAAAATCCGTGTACAAATAGCAAATTTCAATCAGTAAGGACCTTCCTACATGCAGACTACGGTGTACACTTTAGTTTACACTTTGCAGGTGACATTATCCTGTTGGACAATTTGAAATTTAAATAGTTTTCCCATCCAATTGACACTTGACAACAATGCAAGGGCCAAACAACGTGTTTAAAATCAATGTACAAATAACAAAGTTCAATCGGTAAGAACCTTGCTGCATGTACACTATGGTGTAAACTTTAATTTACACCTTGCCACGTGACATTACCCTATTGGATAGTTTAAATTTCAAACAGTATTCCTATCCAAATAACACTTGACAACAATGGATGTGTCAGACAACGTGTCAAAAATAATTGTACAAATAGCAAAGTTCAATCTGTAAGAACCTTGCGACACGTACACTATGGTGTACACTTTAGTTTACACTTTGCCACGTGACATTATCCTATTGGACATTTTAAATTTCAAATAGTTTTCCCATCCAATTGGCACATGACAACAATGCAAGCACTGAACAACGTGTCAAAAATCAATGTACAAATAGCAAAGTTCAATCGGTAAGAACATTGCGACATGTACACTATGGTGTATACCTTAGTTTACAATTTACCACGTGACACAACCTTGCTGCGCTGTTTAAATTTCAAACAGTTTTCCCATCTAATTGACACTTGACAGCAATACGAGTGTAAAAAATCAGTGTACAAATAGCAAACTTTAATATGTAAGAACCTTGCCACATGTACACTACGGCGTACACTTTAGTTTACACTTTGCCACATGGTATTATCCTGTTGGACAGTTTAAATTGTAAACAGTTTTTCCATCCAATTGACACTTGACAACAATGCAAGTGTCAAATAGTGTGTTGAAAATTAGTGTACAAATAGCAAAGTTCGATCTGTAAGAACCTTACCACATGTACATTACGGCGTACACTTTAGTTTACACTTTGCCACGTGGCATTATCCTGTTGGATAGTTTAAATTTCGAACAGTTTTCCCATCCAATTGATACTTGACAACAATGCAAGTGTCCAACTACTTGTCAAAAATCGGTGTACAAATTGTAAAGTTCAATCGGTAAGAACCTTGCGACATGTACACTATGGTATACACTCTAGTTTACACTTTGCCACGTGACACTACCCTACTAGACAGTTTAAATTTTAAAAAGTTCTCCCATCTAATTGACACTTGACAACAAGGCAAGTGTCAAACAACATGTCAAAAATTAGTGTACAAATAGCAAATTTCAATCGGTAAGGACCTTGTAGAACCCCAAATAATTCTAGACACTTTAGTAGCACTAAGACATGAATATTGGATGACTAAAGTATACTTCAGATTTTTAGTCTCATTTGAGACCCATTTTCAACATAGGAAACATTCGATTTGGAAAATGATATCTAAATAAAAGTTGTAGCTCTTTAAGTTAACTTTCCAACGTACTTTGAATTACCTCAATCGAATATCGGGAGAAGAATTTATGATAGAAACACTGAAGGCTGTACAGTGTCAACTGAACTATAACCCGTCGACCGAAACTGCCTGAAATGAAAATTTAGTGGGTTTTTGGCAATAAAAACCCCACTAAATTGAAGCATTTAACCTCAAAATTAAATGGCAGCCATGTTTTCTCTCTTAAATGAAATTTGACCCTTCATTTGCTTTAAGTTATGGGATATTTACCTATAAATAGAGACCTCATTTCACTCATTTTTCTCACACAAAAAGCAAGAGCTTTTACATACTAAAGAAAGAGTTTCCAAAAGAGAAAAAGAGAGGGAGGAAAACTATTTTTCCTAGAAGTTTGAGAAGTATTTTCAAGCATCAATTCTCAATGATTTTCAAACATCCAAGGTGTGCATTTCTTTCAACATCCAAGTTTTGTCGAAGTTTTCAATCCAAGTTTTCAAAGTTTCAAAAGCATCAATCAAGGTAGGTAGAGGTGCAATGTGTTTAATCATGTTAAGTTATAAGTTTCGATTCATGTTAATGTTTGTATGTCAAATGGTACTCCGATACGGCATACCCTTCTATGTTGAAGAAATGTTCGTATGTCAAATGATGCCCTCGAGTACGGCATACCCCTTCATGCCAAATGATGCCTCTGGGTACGACATGTCTGAAAAGTTATAAAGTTAATGTTTTGAAATGTATAGCTTGATCACGAATGCACCTATGACACCTATTGAGTTTTTCAACTCACGGGTTTAATCTCATCTCTACAGATTGAAGGAAATCTACCACGGGCATGGATGGAGGAGAAGATGGAGAGTGATGTAACGAGCCCATGGAAATCCAGTAACTAAGTGATTTGGATTTATTTTTATGAAATGTTTTCCAATGTTATTTCTTTAAAGTTTTTTATAACGCAGAATGCGAGAACAAGTTATGTTTTCTTCAAATAAATTACGTTTCGTTGTTTTGAAAAATGATTCAGTGTTTTTGGTTAGAGTATTTAAAGTATTGTTGTTTAAATTATTATTCGAAGATGAAAGCTTCCGCTAAAACATATACACTTGTTACTAAACCACCGGTTAAGCTAAGTAAAGTAAGTAGCGTTCTGGTCCACTAGGGGTCGGGGCATTACAGCGTCGTATCAGAGCAAAGTTTGGCCGGATCTGTAGACCAAGTATTTTTTTTTAAAATAAAAGGAAAATGAAAAGTTTATCGTATTCCATGGCATCGTGCATCCATCCATCAATCTCATCCTATGGCCCAGGTATGTTCATGTTTAAAGTTAATGATTATATTTATGTTATGATGCTTTAATATGATTTAGAGATGTGTTATTTAAAGATATGTAATGGACTTGGGCAAAAGCTAAGGGCTTAAAGGGAATTGCATGATATGAAAGTTTAAATATTTGCATGTTTTCTTTAAGCAAAGAAAAAGTATGATATGTTAAAATGCAACAGATATGGCTCGTAGAACGGCTAGGGCATATAGAGAAGCATTGAACCGTTGAATTGCTATTCATTCCTATGAAAACTATGTAACTGATCCGACCCGACCTCTTAGCGAACATGTGTATGACATCTATGAGAGATGCATGATGACAGTTAATGCTGGAATGGAGATCACGCATATTGAGGCCATAAATAACCTCACACACTCCTTTCCACCTCAATGGGGAGATATGGGAGTCACGGTTAGAGATGAAATGTTAGAAGACAACCCAAACCCGTTCGAGTTTAAGAGGTATTGCCATGCCCTGATTGATTTGTGGGATGATGCAATCCATGAGGAGCCTGAGGAGGAACCTTTGGCTAAGGAAGAAGATCCCGAAGAAGAACCCGAGGATGATTTAGAGAATGATCCTGAGCCTGAGCCACAAGTTGAGATGGACATAGAGTTCGGACCTGAGGTAGAAGACTCCTCCGAAGATGAAGCTCCACCAAAGAAGATCCGTAGAGCTTATAGGGATTAGATTTAAATCCATGTAATAGCTTCCCTTATGTCAAGAAATAAAATACTATCTTCTTTGCTTTAGTATTCAAAGAATGAAACTAATAAGAACCATATGTTTTGCCTAAAGGAAATGGCCCGCGCAAACCAAAACTTGATAAGAGACCTCCTCCCACCGGTTCAAGACTTAGGCAGGCAGAGCCCGAACCAAGCTCAAGCCATACCACTAGCCCCCTACCTTCAATGGAGCAACTGATCCACTTGCAACCGAGGAGTGACTTCACAAGTTGGAGCGTATATTTCGATTGATAGGGTGCACGGACACTCAGAAAGTCCAATGTGCTGAGTTCATGTTCTTCGGTGATGAAAGTCACTGGCAGGACTCAATATCAAGGACAAGGACCCATGAGCAACAAGTAGAATTGACTTGGGAGCAATTCAAAGGAGAAGTAATGGACAAGTACTTTCCCCAGTCCTTGAGGGATCACAAAGAAAGTGAATTCCTCCAACTCAAGCAAAAGACTATGTCCCTAACTGAGTATGAGAGGAAGTTTGATCAACTTTCAAGGTATGCTCCACATTTGGTGGATACGGAGGATAAGAAGGTACGAAGGTTTGAACAAGGGCTGAACTTGGATATAAGCATGATACTTATGTCCCATCGCTTCACCACATATCGTGAAATGCTGGAAAGAGCTCATGCTATTTTGTACCAAAAGACTAGCGGGGAACAACATGGTCAAATGTTCAATCAACATGACAATGGTAACATGGAAAAGAGGAAATGGAATGGCCAAGACAAGGGAAAAGGCAAGTGGCAGAACAAGAAAGCTAATGGCGGAGCCAATGCCAACAAAAGCATTGTGCCAATTATTGCGCCCTATTCTAAGTGTGGAAGGACACATTGTGGTGAGTGCTTATAAGGGAAAAATATCTGTTTTCGATATGGTAAGCCAGGACATATCATTAGGGATTATCCCACACATACCCAGAAGAAGGATGATAACAGCGACCAGAACCAGAAAGGGAAAGCACGAGTTTTTGCATTGACTCAACAGGATGAAGAGGAAAACTCTAATGTCATAGCAGGTACTCTACTGATAGCCAATACACCTGCTTATGTATTGTTTGATTTAGGAGCTACACACTCCTTTGCTTCAACAACTTTTATGGCTAAATCTAGTATTACCTGTGATAAGTCAGGAGGTACATTAGAAGTTAGTATTCCTTCGGGCAACCCTTTGAATACTGATAAAATAGCCAAGTCAGTAAGTATCGAAGTTGAGGGAAAACCAATGGAAGCGAACCTATACATCATAGAAATGAAGGATTTTGATGTAATACTAGGCATGGATTGGTTAGAATGTAATTACGCCACCATCCGATGTAAGGAAATGGAAATATCATTTCAAAAACTAGGAGAGGAACCATTTTCATTCCTTGGAATGAAGATGAAACCCCTTATTCAACTAGTATCGACTTTACAAGCTGAGAAGATGCTGAGAAAAGAAACATGTCAAGGATATCTAGCAAGTATCTCAGGAGGGAAACAAGATACGATAAAGGTTGAAGATGTACCAGTAGTACGGGAATTCGTAGATGTATTTCCAGAAGATCTATTTGGTATTCCACCCGATAGACAAGTGGAATTCACCATAGACCTAATTCCTGGGGCGGCACCAATATCTAAGGCCCCATACCGAATGGTCCCAAAGGAACTACAAGAATTAAAGAAGCAATTGCAAGAACTCCTAGATATGGACTTCATACGACCAAGCGTATCTCCATGGGGTGCGCTGGTGTTGTTTGTAAAGAAGAAAGATGGAATCATGAGGATGTGCATCGATTATAGGGAGATAAATCGATTAACCATCAAGAATAAGTACCCACTCCCGAGGATCGAGGATCTGTTAGATCAACTGAAAGGAGCTAAGGTATTTTCCAAGATCGACTTACCATCAGGATACCATCAACTGAAAGTAGAGACAAAGGATATACCTAAGCCAGCTTTTAGAACTCGATATGGACACTATGAGTTTACGGTGATGTCGTTTAGGCTAACCAATGCACCTGCAGTGTTCATGGACCTGATGAATCGAGTGTTTCATTAATACTTGGATTAGTTTGTCATAGTCTTCATCGATGACATTCTGATATATTCCAAGAGTAAGGAGCAACATGAAGAGCACTTGAGAATAACCTTAGAGGTATTACGTAAGGAGAAGCTGTATGCCAAATCCAAGAAGTGCGAGTTTTGGCTTGAACGAGTTGGATTTCTTGGACATGTAGTTACTGCCCAAGGGATTGAAGTAGATCCAGCAAAACTAGAATCAGTAACCATTTGGAAAACACCAACAAATGCTGGCGAAGTACGGAGTTTCTAGGATTGACTGGATATTATAGGAGATTCATAGAAGGATTCTTCAAAATAGCTGGACCAATGACGTAGCTTACAAGGAAGGGAGTAAAATTCCAATGGACGGAAAAATGCAAACAAAGTTTCCAAGAACTTAAGCAAAAATTGATATCAGCACCTGTATTAACAATACCTAAAGGTACAGAAGGGTTTGTTATATACAGCGACACGTCCAATTGAGGATTGGGATGTGTACTAATGTAGAATGGAAAAGTGATAGCCTATGCTTCAAGACAATTGAAGAAACATGAGCAGAACTACCCGACGTATGATTTAGAACTTGCAGCGGTAGTACACACTTTGAAGATATGGCGACACTACTTGTATGGACGGAAGTGTGATATCTACACAGATCACAAAAAGTCTCAAATATTTCTTCACGCAGAAGGAATTGAATATGCGACAAAGACGATGGTTGGAATTGGTGAACGATTACGACTGCACTATTCACTACCATTCGGGTAAGGCTAATGTTGTGGCCGACGCTCTAAATAGAAAATCAATGGGACAATTGACGTCACTACCCACCTCTCAAGTGGAGTTAGCCAAGGACTTGAAAAAGTTGCAAATCGAAGTGGTTACCACACCAGGACAAGTCACTGATCGTCTAGCAGCTTTAATAATTCGACCTACTCTTAGAGATTGAATTATAGAAGCACAAAATAAAGACTCATTTTTGCAGAAGATTAAGAATGAAGTTGGTACAAATAAGAAAAAGGAATTTGGAGTAGTTGAGGATTAGGCACTAATATTTAGAGGAAGAATTTGCGTGCCTAAGGATGAAGCCTTGAGAAATGAGATATTAAAAGAAGCTCACTCCACCCCATACACCGTACATCCCGGTGGTACGAAAATGTATCGAGATCTTCAAGATACATTTTGGTGGATAAATATGAAATGAAGTATAGGGCTTACGTGCAGAAGTTCATGGTATGTCAACAGGTTAAGGCAGAACACCAAAAACTAGCTGGATTGTTAAATCCACTAGATATACCTGAATGGAAATGGGAAAATATCACGATGGACTTTGTGGTTGGATTCCAAAAGTCAGCAAGAGGAAATAATGCTACATGGGTAGTAGTGGATTGACTAACGAAGTCAGATCATTTTCTTCCTGTGAAAATGACATTCAGTTTAGACCAATTGGCACAGTTGTACATTAAAGAGGTTGTGAGATTACACGGTGTACCTGTATCCATTGTGTCTGACAGAGACCCGAGGTTCACGTCCAAATTTTGGAAAAATCTACAAGGAGCTATGGGAATGAAGCTGAACTTTAGTACAACATATCACCCTCAGTCCGATGGTCAGTCTAAAAGGACTATCCAAACTTTGGAAGACATGCTGAGAACATGTGTGTTTTGGATCTAGGAGTTAATTGGGAGTCATACTTACCTCTAGTAGAGTTCACTTATAATAATAGTTTCCAAGCAAATATTGGAATGGTACCATACGAAGCTCTCTATGGTAGAAGATGTAGATCCCCTGTTCATTGGGATGAAGTCGGAGAGAAGAGAGTTTTAGGACTAGAAATAGTTGAAAGGACGATCGAGGTAATCGATAAGATCCGTGCAAGAATAAAGGCAGCACAGGATCGACAAAAGAGCTATGCAGATACAATGAGGAAGGATTTAGAATTCCAAGTTGGGGATAAAGTGTTTCTGAAAGTAGCACTGATGAAAGGTGTACTTAGATTTGGAAAGAAAGGCAAGCTACGACCTCGATATATTGGACCTTTCAAGATACTTGATAGAGTCAGAAATGTGGCTTACCGACTAGCTTTGCCACCTGAATTATTGGTAGTGCACAATGTGTTCCATATATCGATGATAAAGAAGTATGTACATGATCCTAATCCTGTAGTGAGTTATCAAACCTTGGAGGTACAGAAAGATTTATCGTACGAGGAACTACCAATCAAGATATTGGATCAAAAAGTGCATAAACTAAGGAATAAAGAGATTCAGCTAGTTAAGATACAGTGGAATCATCACGGCGTAGAAGAAGCCACTTGGGAAAAAGAAGAAGAAGCCAAAGACAAGTATCCAACACTATTCGCCCAATCGGAAGGTAAATTTCGAGGACGAAATTTTAATTAAGGTGTGGGGGATGTAGAACCCCAAATAATTCTAGACACCTTAGTGGCACTAAGACATGAATATTGGATGACTAAAGTATACTTCAGATTTTTAGTCTCATTTGAGATCCATTTTTGACATAGGAAACATTCGATTTGAAAAATAATAACTAAATAAAAGTTGTATCTCTTTGAGATAGCTTTCCAACTCACTTTGAATTACCTCAATCGGATATCGGGAGAAGAAGTTATGATAGAAACACTAAAAGTTGTGCAGTGTCAACCGGACTACAACCGGTCGACCGAAACTACCTGAAATGAAAATTCTCGTTTTTCTCTAGAATTTAAATATTTATTTTCATCAATTATTTTCTCAAAGGGCCACCCACATTTTTAGCAATCAAAATCCCACTAAATTGTAGCATTTAACCTCAAACTTAAATGGCACCCATGTTTTCTCTCTTAAATGAAATTTGACCCTTCATTTGCTTTAATTTATGGGATATTTACCTATAAATAGAGACCTCATTCCACTCATTTTTCTCGCACCAAAAGCAAGAGCTTTTACATATTAAAGAAAGATTTTCCAAGAGAGAAAAAGAGAGGAAGGAAAACTATTTTTCCTAGAAGTTTAAGAAGTGTTTTCAAGCATCAATTCTCAACGGTTTTCAAACATCCAAGGAGTGCATTTCTTTCAACGTCCAAGTTTCATCGAAGTTTTCAATCCAAGTTTTCAAACTTTCAAAAGCATCAATCAAGAGGTAGAGGTGCAATGTGTTTAATCGCGTTAAGTTATAAGTTTCAATTCATGTTAATGTTTGTATGTCAAATGGTACTCCGGTATGGCATATTCCTCTATGTTAATGGTTGTATGTCAAATGATACTCCGGTACGGCATACCCCTCTACGTTGAAGAAATGTTCGTATGTCAAATGGAGCCCTCGGGTACGGCATACCCCTTCATGTCAAATGGTGCCTCCGAGTACGACATGTATGAAAAGTTATAAATTAAATATTTTGAAATGTATAGCTTGATCACGAATGTACCGATGACACCTATTGAGTTTTTCAACTCACGGGTTTCATCCCATCTCTACAGATTGAAAGAATTCTACCTCGAGTATGGATGGAGGAGAAGATGAAGAGTGATGCAACGAGCCCATGGAAATCCGATGAATTAGTGATTTGGATTTATTTTTATGAAATGTTTTCCAATGTTATTTCTTCAAAGTTTTGAATAACGCAGAATGCGAGAACAAGTTATGTTTTCTTCAAATAAATTACATTTTGTTGTTTTGAAAAATGATTCCATGTTTTTGGTTAAAGTATTTGAAGTATTGTTATTTAAATTATTATTCGAAGATGTAAGCTTCCGCTAAAACGTATAAACTTGTTACTAAACCAGCGGTTAAACTAAGTAAAGTAAGTAGCGTTCCGGTCCACTAGGGGTCGGGGCGTTACAGACCTTGCTACATGTACACTATGGTGTACAGTTTAGTTTATACTTTTCCATGTGACATTACCCTGTTGGACAGTTTAAATTTCAAACAGTTTTCCAATCCATTTGAGACTTGACAATGATGTATGTACAAAACAATGTGTCAAAAAATAATAAACAAAGAGCAAAGTTCAGTCGAGAAGAACCTTACGACATGGACACTATGGTGTACACTTTAGTTTACACTTTGCCAAGGGTCATTACCCTATTGGATAGTATAAATTTCAAAGAATTTCCCATCCAATTGACAATTGACAACAATGCATGTGTCAAACAACTTGTCAAAAATCAGCGTACAAATAGCAAAGTTCAATCGGTAAGAGCCTTGCGACATTTACACTGTGGTGTACACTTTAGTTTACACTTTGCCACGTGACATTGCCCGACTGGACTGTTTAAATTCCAAAAAGTTTTCCCATCTAATTGACACATGACAATAAGGTGAGTGTCAAACAACATTTCAAAACTCAGTGTACAAATAACAAAGTTCAATCGGTAAGAACCTTGCTACATGTACACTATGGTGTACACATTAGTTTACACTTTGCCACGTAACATTACCCTGTCGAACAGTTTAAATTTCAAACAATTTTTCCATCTAATTGACACCTGACAACAATGCAAGTGTCAAACAACGTGTCAAAAATCAGTGTATAAACAGCAAAGTTCAATCGGTAAGAACCTTGCCACATGTACACTATGGTGTACACTTTAGTTTACAATTTGCCAGGTGTCATCACCCTGTTGGATAGTTTAAATTTCAAAGAATTTTCCCATCCAATTGATACTTGACAACAATCCAAATGTCAGACAACGTTTCAAAAATTAGTGTATAAATAGCAAAGTTCATTCGGTAAAAACCTTGCTACATGTACACTATGGTGTACACTTTAGTTTACACTTTGCCTTGTGACTTTACTCTGTTGGACAATTTAAATTTCAATCAGTTTTCCATCCAATAGACCCTTGAGAAAAATAAAGGTGTCAAATCACTTGTCGAAAATCTGTGTACGAATAGCAAAGTTCAATCGGTAAGGACCTTGCTACATGTACACTGTGGTGTACACTTTAGTTTACTCTTTGCCACGTGACATTACCTTGTTAAACAGTTTAAAGTTCAAATAGTTTTTCCATCCAATTGAGACTTGACAACAACTATGCAATTGTCAAACAACGTGAAAAAAATCAATGTACAAATAGCAAAGTTCAATCAGCAAGAATCTTGCTACATGTACACTACGGTGTACACTTTAGTTTACAATTTTCCACGTGTCACTACCCTGCTGGACAATTTAAATTTCAAACAATCTTCCCATCTAATTGACACTTGACAATAATGCAAGTGTCAAACAATGTGTTAAAAATCAGTGGACAAAGAGTAAATTTCAATCGGTAAAAACCTTGCTACATGTACAAGATGGTGCAGACTTTAATTTTATACTTTGCCTCATGACATTGCCCTGTTGGATAGTTTAAATCTCAAATAGTTTTCCCATCCAA
Source organism: Olea europaea var. sylvestris (assembly GCF_002742605.1). NCBI lineage: Eukaryota > Viridiplantae > Streptophyta > Magnoliopsida > Lamiales > Oleaceae > Olea > Olea europaea. The sequence goes on along the minus strand of NW_019246657.1, from coordinate 126,431 downwards.
TTGACACTTAAAAATAATACAAGTGTTAAACGACGTGTCAAAAATCAGTGTACAAATAGCAAAGTTCAATCGGTAAGAACCTTGCTACATGTACACTATGGTACACTTTAATTTTCACTTTGCCACATGATATTACCCTGGTGGACAATTTAAATTTCAAATAGGTTTCCCATCCAATTGACACTTGACAACAATGCAAGTGTCAAAGGTATCATAAATCAGTTTACAAATAGCAAAGTTCAATCGGTAAGAACCTTGTGACATGTACACTATGGTGTACACTTTAGTTTACACTTTGCCATGTGACGGTCCCTGCTGGATAGTTTAAATTTCAAACAATTTTCCCATCTAATTGACACTTGACAACAATGTAAGTGTCAAACAACGTGTCGAAAATTAGAGTACAAATAGCAAAGTACAATCATTAAGGACCTTGCTATTTGTACACTATAGTGTACACTTTAGATTACACTTTTCCACGTGACATTACCCCATTGGACAGTTTAAATTTCAAACTATTTTCCAATCCAATTGACACTTGGCAATGATGCATGTGCAAAACAATGTGTCAAAAAATAGTAAACAAAGAGCAAAGTTCAGTTGGGAAGAACCTTACGACATGGACACTATGGTGTACACTTTAGTTTACACTTTGCCAAGGGTCATTACCCTATTGGACAGTAAAAATTTCAAACAATTTCCCATCCAATTGACAATTGACTACAATGCATGTCAAAGAACTTGTCAAAAATCAACGTACAAATAGCAAAGTTTAATCGGTAAGAACTTGCGACATTTACACTGTGGTGTACACTTTAGTTTACACTTTGCCACGTGACACTGCCCCACTGGACTGTTTAAATTTCAAAAAGTTTTCCCATCTAATTGACGCTTGACAATAAGGTGAGTGTCAAACAACGTTTCAAAAATCAGTTTACAAATAGCAAAGTTCAATCGGTAAGAATCTTACTACATGTACATTATGGTGTACACTTTAGTTTACACTTTGCCACGTAACATTACCCTGTCGGATATTTTAAATTTCAAACAGTTTTCCCAACTAATTGACACCTGAAAACAATGCAAGTGTCAAACAACGTGTCAAAAATCAGTGTATAAATAGCAAAGTTCAATCGGTAAGAACCTTGCCACATGTACACTATGGCGTACACTTTAGTTTACACTTTACCAGGTGTCATCACCCTGTTTGGATAGTTTAAATTTCAAAGAATTTTCCCATCCAATTGATACTTGACAGCAATCCAAATGTCAGACAACGTTTCAAAAATTAGTGTATAAATAGCAAAGTTCATTCGGTAAAAACCTTGCTACATGTACACTATGGTGTACACTTTAGTTGACACTTTGCCTTATGACTTTACTCTGTTGGACAATTTAAATTTCAATCAGTTTTCCATTCAATAGACCCTTGAGAACAATAAAGGTGTTAAATAACTTGTCGAAAATCTGTGTACGAATAGCAAAGTTCAATCGGTAAGGACCTTGCTACACGTACATTAGTGTGTACACTTTTGTTTACTCTTTGCCATGTGACAATACCCAGTTGGACAGTTTAAATTTCAAACTTTTTTTCCATCCAATTGACACTTGACAACAATGCAATTGTCAAATAACGTGACAAAAATTAGTGTACAAATAGCAAAGTTCAATCGGCAAGAACCTTGCTACATGTAGACTATGGCCCACTTTAATTTACACTTTTCCACGTGACAATACTCTGTTGGACAGTTTAAATTGCAAATAGTTTTCCCATCCAATTGACACTTGACAACAACTATGTAATTGTAAAAGGTGTCAAAAATCAGTGTATAAATAGCAAAGTTCAATCAGTAAGAACCTTGCGACATGTACACTACGGTGTACACTTTAATTTACAATTTGCCACGTGACACTACCCTGCTGGACAATTTAAATCTCAAACAATTTTTCCATCTAATTGACACTTGACAACAATACAAGTGTCAAACAACGTGTCAAAATTCAGTGTACAAATAGTAAATTTCAATCGGTAAGAACCTTGCTATATGTACACGATGGTGCAAACTTTAATTTTACACTTTGCCTCATGACATTACCTTGTTGGACAGTTTAAATTTAAAATAGTTTTCCCACCCAATTGACAATTGACAACAATACAACTGTCGAACGGTGTGTCAAAAATCGGTGTACATATAGCGAAGTTAAATCGGTAAGAACCTTGCTACATGTACACTATGGTACACTTTAATTTTCACTTTGCCACATGACATTACACCGTCGGACCGTTTAAATTTCAAATAGTTTTCCCATCCAATTGACACTTGGCAACAATGCAAGTGTCAAAGGTATCATAAATCAGTTTACAAACATCAAAGTTCAATCAGTAAGAACCTTGCGATGTGTACACTATGGTGTACACTTTAGTTTACACTTTGCCACGTAACACGTCCCTGCTGGACAGTTTGAATTTCAAACAATTTTCCTAACCAATTAACACTTGACAAAAATGTAAGTGTAAAACAACGTGTCAAAAATCAGAGTACAAATAGCAAAGTTCAACCGTTAAGGACCTTGTTATTTGTACACTATGGTGTACACTTTAGATTACACTTTTCCACGTGACATTATCCTGTTGGACAGTTTAAATTTCAAGCAGTTTTCCAATCCAATTGACACTTGACAGTGATGCATATGTCAAACAACGTGTCAAAAAATAATAAACAAATAGCAAAGTTCAGTCAGTAAGAACCTTACGACATGTACACTATGGTGTACACTTTAGTTTACACTTCGCCATGGGTCATTACCCTATTGGATAGTATAAATTTCAAGAAATTTCCCATCCAATTGATAATTGACAACAATGCAAGTGTCAAACAACTTGTCAAAAATCAGCGTACAAATAGCAAAGTTCAATCGGTAACAACCTTGCTACATGTACACTATGGTGTACACTTTAGTTTACACTTTACCACGTAACATTTCCCTGTGGGATAGTTTAAATTTCAAGCAGTTTTCCCATCTAATTGACACCTGACAACAATGCAAGTTCCAAACAACGTGTCAAAATTTAGTGTACAAATAGCAAAGTTTAATCGGTGAGAACCTTGCCACATGTACACTATGACGTACATTTTAGTTTACACTTTGCCAGGTGTCATTACCCTATAGGACAGTTTAAATTTCAAACAATTTTCCCATCCAATTGACACTTGTCAACAATCCAAGTGTCAAATACCGTGTAAAAAATAAGTGTACTATTAGCAAAGTTCAATCGGTAAGAACCTTGCTACTTATACCCTATGGTGTACACTTTAGTTTACACTTAGCCCCGTGACATTACTCTATTGGACAGTTTAAATTTCAAATAGTTTTTTGGTCCAATTGACACTTGAAAACAAGACAAGTGTCAAACAACATGTCAAAAATTAGTGTACAAATAGCAAAGTTCAAACGGTAACGACCTTGCTACATGTACACTATGTTGTGCACTTTAGTATACACTTTGTCAGGTGTCAGTACCATGTTGGACAGTTTAAATTTCAAACAGTTTTTCCATCCAATTGACACTTGACAACAATGCGAACGTTGAAAAACGTGTCAAAAATCAGTGTACAAACAACAAAGTTCAATTGGTAAGGACCTTGCTACATGTACACTATGGTGTACACTTTAGTTTATACTTTGCCACGTAACTTTATCCTGTTGGACAGTTTAAATTTCAAACAGTTTCCCATCTAATTGACACCTGACAACAATGCAAATGTCAAACAACGTGTCAAAAATTAGTGTACAAATAGCAAAGTTCAATCGGTAAGAACCTTGCCACACGTACACTATGGTGTACACTTTAGTTTACACTTTGCCCCGTGACATTACTCTATTAGACAGTTTAAATTTCAAATAGTTTTTCCAACCAATTGACCTTAACAACAATACAGGTGTCAAGTAAAGTGTCAAAATTACCTGTACAAATAGCAAAGTTCAATTGGTAAGGACCTTGCTACATGTACACTATGGTATACACTTTAGTTTACTCTTTGCCACTTGACATTACCCTGTTGGATAGTTTAAATTTTAAATAGTTTTCCCATCCAATTGACACTTGACAACAACGCAAGTCTCAAACAACATGACAAAAATTAGTGTACGAATAACAAAGTTAAATCGAGAAGAACCTTGCGATATGTACACTATGGTCCACTTTAATTTACACTTTTCCACGTGACATTATCCTGTTGGACAGTTTAAATTGCAAACAATTTTCCCATCCAATTAACACTTGGCAAATATAGTGCAGGTGTAAAAGGTGTCAAAAATTAGTGTACAAATAGTAAAGTTCAATCGATAAGAACGTTGCGACACGTATACTATGGTGTACACTTTAGTTTACAGTTTGCCACGTGCCACTACCCTAGACAGTTTAAATTTCAAACAGTTTTCCCATCTAATTGACACTTGACAAACAACGTGTCAAAAATCAGTGTACTAATAGCAAAGTCAATCGGTAAGAACCTTGCTACATGTACCCTATGTGTAGACATTAATTTTATGCTTTGCGACGTGACATTACCCTGTTGGACAGTTTAAGTTTTAAAAAGTTTTCCCATCTAATTGATGCTTGAACAAAAGGCAAGTGTTAAACAACGTGCCAAAAATCAGTGTACAAATAGCAAAAGTTCAACCGGTAAGAACCTTGCAACATGTACACTATGGTGTACACTTTAGTTTACACTTTGCTACGTAAGATTACAATGTTGGACAGTTTAAATTTCGAGCAGTTTTCCCATCTAACTAACATGTGACAACAATGCAAGTGTCAAACAACGTGTCAAAAATAAGTGTACAAATAGTAAAGTTCAATCGGTAAGAGCCTTGCCAAATGTACACTATGTCGTACACTTTAATTTACACTTTGCCAGGTGTCATTACCATGTTGGACCGTTTAAATTTCAAAGAGTTTTCCCATCCAATTGACACTTGATAACAATCCAAATGTCAGACAATGCGTCAAAAATCAGTGTACAAATAGCAAAGTTCAATCGGTAAGAATCTTGCTACATGCACACTATGATGTACACTTTAATTTATACTTTGCCCCGTGACATTACTCTATTGGACAATTTAAATTTCAAATAGTTTTTCCATACAATTGACCCTTGACAACAATAAAGCGGCCAAATAACTTGTCGAAAATCAGTGTACAAATAGCAAAGTTCAATCGGTAAGGACCTTGTCACATGTACACTTTAGTTTACTCTTTACCACGTGACATTACTCTGTTGGATATTTTAAATTTCAAACAGTTTTTCCATCCAATTGAGACTTGACAACTATGCAATTGTCAAACAACATGACAAAAATAAGTGTACAATTAGAAAAGTTCAATCGGCAAGAACCTTGCTACATGTACACTATGGTCCACTTTAATTTACACTTTGCCACGTGACATTACCCTATTGGACAATTTAAATTACAAATAGTTTTCCCATCCAATTGACACTTGACAACAACAATGCAAGTGTAAAAGGTGTCAAAAATCAGCGTACAAATAGCAAAGTTCAATTGGTAAGAACTTTGTGACATGTACACAACGGAGTACACTTTGGATTACAATTTGCCATGTGACACTACCCTACTGGATAGTTTAAATTTCAAAACAATTTTCTTATCTAATTAACATTTGACAACAATGCAAGTGTCAAACAACGTGTCAAAAATTAGTGTACAAATAGTAAAGTTCAATCGGTAAGAACTTTGCTACATGTACACTATGGTACAGACTTTAATTTTACACCTTACCACGTGATATTACCCTGTTGGACAGTTTAAATTACAAATAGTTTTCCCATCCAATTGACACTTGACAACAACAATGCAAGTGTAAAAGGTGTCAAAAATCAGTGCACAAATAGCAAAGTTCAATTGGTAAGAACCTTGTGACATGTACACAATGGAGTACACTTTGGATTACAATTTGCCACGTGACACTACCCTACTGGACAGTTTAAATTTCAAAACAATTTTCTTATCTAATTAACACTTGACAACAATGCAAGTGTCAAACAACGTGTTAAAAATCAGTGTACAAATAGTAAAGTTCAATCGGTAAGAACCTTGCTACATGTACACTATGGTACAGACTTTAATTTTACACCTTACCACGTGACATTACCCTGTTGGACATTTTAAATTTCAAGCAGCTTTCCCATCCAATTGACACTTGGCAACAATGCAAGTGTCAAACATCATGTCAAAAATCTATGTACAAATAGCACAGTTCAATCGGTAAGAACCTTGCTACATGTACACTATGGTACACTTTAATTTCCACTTTGCCACATCACATTACTCTGTTTGATAGCTTAAATTTCAAATCATTTTCCCATCAAGTTGACACTTGACAACAATGCAAGTGTCAAAGGTGTCATAAATAAGTTTACAAATAGCAAAGTTCAATCGGTAAGAACCTTGCTACTTGTACCCTATGGTGTACACTTTAGTTTACACTTTGCCCCATGACATTACTCCTACTGGATAGCTTAAATTTCAAATAGTTTTCCCATCCAATTGACACTTCACAATAATGCAAACGTCGAACAACGTGTCAAAAATCAGTGTACAAATAGTAAAGTTCAATCGGTAAGGACCTTGCTACATGTACACTATGGCGTACACTTTATTTTACACTTTGCCAAGTGTCATTACTACGTTGGATAGTTTAAATTTCAAACAGTTTTTTCATCCAATTGACACTTGACAACAATCCAAATGTCAAACAACGTGCCAAAAATCAGTGTACAAATAGCAAAGTTTAATCGATAAGAACCTTGCTACATGTACACTATAGTGTACACTTTAGTTTACACTTTGCCCCGTGACATTACTTTATAGGACAATCTAAATTTCAAATAGTTTTTTCGTACAATTGACCCTTGACAGCAATAAAGGTGTCAAATATCTTGTCGAAAATCAATGTACAAATAACAAAGTTCAATCGGTAAGGACCTTGCTACATGTACACTTTAGTTTACTCTTTGCCACATGACATTACCCTGTTGAACAGTTTAAATTTAAAACAGTTTTTCCATCCAATTGATGCTTGACAACATTGCAATTGTCAAACAACGTGACAAAAATCAGTGTATAAACAACAAAGTTCAATCGGCAAGAACCTTGCTACAGGTACACTATGGACCACTTTAATCTACACTTTGCCACGTGACACCCTATTGGACAGTTTAAATTGCAAACAATTTTTCCATCCAATTAACACTTTACAACAACAATGCAAGCGTTAAAGGTGTCAAAAATCAGTGTACAAATAGCAAAGCTCAATCGTTAAGAACCTTGCGACATGTACACTACGATGTACACTTTAGTTTACAATTTGCCACGTGACACAACCCTGCTGGATAGTTTAAATTTCAAAAAAGTTTCCCATCTAATTAACACTTGTCAACAATGCAAGTGTCAAACAACATGTCAAAAATCAGTCTACAAATAGTAAAGTTCAATCGATAAGAACCTTGCTACATGTACACTATGGTGCAGAATTTAATTTTACACTTTGCCATGTAACATTACCCTGTTGAAAAGTTTAAATTTCAAACAGATTTCCCATCCAATTGACACTTGACAAAAATGCAAGTGTCAAAAAATGTGTAAAAAATCTGTGTATAAATAGCAAAGTTAAATTGGTAAGAACCTTGTTACATGTACACTATGGTACACTTCAATTTCCACTTTGCCATATGACATTACCCTCTTGGACTGTTTAAATTTCAAATAATTTTCCAATCCAATTGACACTTGACAACAATGCAAGTGTCAAAGGTGTCATAAATCTGTTACAAATAGCAAAGTTTAATCGGTAAAAACCTTGTGACATATACAATATAGTGTACACTTTAGTTTATACTTTGTCACGTGACACTACCCTGCTGGACAGTTTAAATTTCAAATAGGCTTCCCATCCAAATGACACTTGACAACAATGCAAGTGTCAAAAAATGTGTCGAAAATCAGAGTACAAATAGAAAAGTTCAATTGTTATGGACCTTGCTACTTGTACATATGGTGTATACTTTAGTTTACACTTTGCCACGTGACATTACCCTATTGGACAGTTTAAATTTCAAAAAGATTTCAAATGCAATTGACATTTGACAACGATGCATGTGTCAAACAACGTGTCAAAAAATAGTAAGCAAAGACCAAAGTTCAATTGGTAAGAACCTTACGACATGTACACTATGGTATACATTTTAGTTTACACTTTGCCATGGGTCGTTACCCTTTTGTACAGTACAAATTTCAAACAATTTCTCATCCAATTGACACTTGACAATAATGCAAGTGTTAAACAACTTGTCAAAATCAGTGTACAAATAGCAAAGTTCAATCAGTAAGAACCTTGCTACAAGTACACTATGGCGTACACTTTAGTTCACATTTTACCACGTGACATTGCCCCATGGGATAGTATAAATTTCAAATAGTTTCCCCATCTAATTGACACCTGACAACAATGCAAGTGCCAAACAACGTTTCAAAAATCAGTGTAGAAATTGCATAGTTCAATAGGTAAGAACCTTGCCACATGTATGCTATGACGTACAATTTAGTTTACACTTTGCCAGGTGTTATTACCCTGTTGGACAGTTTAAATTTCAAACAAATTTTCCATCCAATTGACACTTGACAACAATGAAAGTATCTAACAACGTGTCAAAAATCAGTGTACAATTAGCAAAGTTCAATCGGTAAAAAGCTTGCTACTTGTACCCTATGGTGTACACTTTAGTTTACACTTTGCCCCGTGACATTACTTTATTGGACAGTTTAAATTTCAAACAATTTTTTCATCCAATTGACACTTGACAACAATACAAGTGTCAAACAACGTGTTGAAAATTAGTGTACAAAAAGCAAAGTTCAATCGGTAAGGACCTTGCTACATGTACACTATGTTGTACACTTTAGTTTACACTTTGTCAGGTGTCATTACCCTGTTGGACAGTTTAAATTTCAAAAAAAATTTCCATCCAATTGACACTTGATAATAATGTAAACGTCGAACAATATGTCAAAAATTAGTGTATAAATAGCAAAGTTCAATCGATAAGGACCTTGCCAAATGTACACTATGTCGTACACTTTAGTTTACACTTAGCCAGGTGTCATTACCATGTTGGACAGTTTAAATTTCAAGCAGTTTTCTCATCCGATTGACACTTGATAACAATCCAAATGTCAAACAATATGTCAAAAATTAGTGTACAAATAACAAAGTTCAATCGGTAAGAACTTTGCTACATGTACACTATGGTGTGCACTTTAGTTTGCACTTTGCCCCATGACATTACTCTATTGGACAATTTAAATTTTAAACAGTTTTTCCATCCAATCGATCCTTGACAACAATACAGGTGTCAAATAACGTGTCGAAATTAAGTGTACAAATAGCAAAGTTCAATCGGTAAGGACCTTGCTACATGTACACTATGGTGTACACTTTAGTTTACTCTTTGCCACGTGAAATTGCCCCGTTGGACAATTTAAATTCTAAACAGTTTTCCCATCCAATTGACACTTGACAACAATGCAAGTGTCAAACAACGTGACAAAAATCAGTGTACAAATAGCAATGTTCAATCGGAAAAAACCTTGCTACATGTACGCTAGGGTCCACTTTAATTTACACTTTACCACGTAACATTACCCTGTTAGATAGTTTAAGTTACAAATAGTTTTCCCATCCAGTTGACACTTGACAACAACAATGTAGGTGTATAAGGTGTCAAAAATCAGTGTACAAATAGCAAAGTTCATTTGGTAAAAACATTACGACATGTACACTGTGGTGTACACTTTAGTTTACAATTTGCCACGTGGCACTACCCTACTGGACAGTTTAAATTTCAAACAGTTTTGCCATCTAATTGACACTTGACAACAATGCAAGTGTCAAACAACGTGTCAAAAATTAGGGTACCAATAGCAAAGTTCAATTGGTAAGAACCTTGCTACATGTACACTATGGTGTAGATATTAATTTTACAATTTGCCTCGTGACATTATCCTGTTAGACAATTTAAATTTCAAAAGGTTTTCCCATCTAATTGACACTTGACAATAATGCAAGTGTCAAACAATGTGTTAAAAATCAGTGTACAAATAGCAAAGTTCAATCAGTAAGAACCTTGTTACAAGTACACTATAGCGTACACTTTAGCTCACACTTTGCCATGTGACATTGCCCCGTGGGATAGTTTAAATTTCTAATAGTTTTCCCATCTAATTGACACCTGACAACAATGCAAGTTCCAAACAACGTGCCAAAAATCAGTTTACAAATTGTACAGTTCAATAGGTAAGAACCTTGCCACATTTATGCTATGACGTACAATTTAGTTTACACTTTGCCAGGTGTCATTACCCTGTTGGACAGTTTAAATTTTAAACAATTTTCCCATCCAATTGACATTTGACGATAATGAAAGTATCTAACAACGTGTCAAAAATTAGTGTACAATTAGCAAAGTTCAATCGGTAAAAACCTTGCTACTTGTATCCTATGGTGTACACTTTAGTTTACACTTTGCCCCGTGACATTACTTTATTGGACAATTTAAATTTCAAACGATTTTTTCATCCAATTGACACTTGACAACAATACAAGTGTCAAACAACGTGTTGAAAATTAGTGTACAAATAGCAAAGTTCAATCGGTAAGGACCTTCCTACATGTACACTATGTTGTACACTTTAGTTTACACTTTGCCAGGTGTCATTACCCTGTTGGGTAGTTTAAATTTCAAAAAGTTTTCCCATCCAATTGACACTTGACAATAATGTAAACGTCGAACAACATGTCAAAAATTAGTGTACAAATAGCAAATTTCAATCGATAAGGACCACTATGTCATACACTTTAGTTTACACTTTGCCAGGTGTCATTACCATATTGGACTATTTAAATTTCAAACAGTTTTCCCATCCAATTGACAATTGATAACAATCCAAATGTTAGACAATGTGTCAAAAATCAATGTATAAATAGCAAAGTTCAATCGATAAGAACCTTGCTACATGTACACTATGGTGTGCACTTTACTTTACACTTTGCCCCGTGACATTACTCTATTGGACAATTTAAATTTCAAATAATTTTTCCATCTAATCGACCCTTGACAACAATACAGGTGTCAAATAATGTGTCGAAATTAAGTGTACAAATAGCAAAGTTCAATCGGTAAGGACCTTTCTACATGTACACTATGGTGTATACTTTAGTTTACTCTTTGCCACGTGACATTACCCCATTGGACAATTTAAATTTTAAATAGTTTTCCTATCCAATTGACACTTGACAACAATGCAAGTGTCAAACAACGTGACAAAAATCAGTGTACAAATAGCAAAGTTCAATCGAAAAAAACCTTGCAACATGTACACTAGGGTCTGCTTTAATTTACACTTTGTCACGTAACATTACCCTGTTGGACAGTTTAAATTAGAAATAGTTTTCCCATCCAGTTGACACTTGACAACAACAACGTAGGTGTAAAAGGTGTCAAAAATCACTATACAAATAGCAAAGTTCATTTGGTAAAAACATTGCGACATGTACACTGTGGTGTACACTTTAGTTTACAATTTGCCACGTGGTACTACCATACTGGACAGTTTAAATTTCAAACAGTTTTGCCACTAATTGATACTGGACAGCAATGTAAGTGTCAAACTACGTGTCAAAAATTAGTGTACCAATAGCAAAGTTCAATCGGTAAGAACCTTGCTACATGTACACTATGGTGTAGATATTAATTTTACAATTTGCCACGTGACATTACCCTGTTGGACAATTTAAATTTCAAAAAGTTTTCCCATCTAATTGACACTTGACAATAATACAAGTGTCAAACAATGTGTCAAAAATCAGTGTACAAATAGCAAAGTTCAATCAGTAAGAACCTTGCTACAAGTACACTATGGCGTACACTTTAGTTCACACTTTGCCACGAGACATTGTCTCGTAGGATAGTTTAAATTTGAAATAGTTTTCCCATCTAATTGACACCTGACAACAATGCAAGTGCCAAACAACGTATCAAAAATCAGTGTACAAATTGCACAGTTCAATAGGTAAGAACCTTGCCACATGTATGCTATGACGTAGAATTTAGTATACACTTTGCCAGGTGTCATTACCCTGCTGGACAGTTTAAATTTCAAACAATTTTCCCATCAAATTGACACTTGATGACAGTGAAAGTATCTAACAACGTGTCAAAAATCAGTGAACAATTAGCAAAGCTCAATCGGTAAAAAGCTTGCTACTTGTACCCTATGGTGTACACTTTAGCTTACACTTTGCCCCGTGACATTACTTTATTGGACAGTTTAAATTTCAAACAATTTTTTCGTCCAATTGACACTTGACAACAATACAAGTGTCAAACAACGTGTTGAAAATTAGTGTACAAATAGCAAAGTTCAATCGGTAAGGACCTTGCTACATGTACACTATGTTGTACAATTTAGTATACACTTTGCCAGGTGTCATTACCCTATTGGACAGTTTAAATTTCAAACAATTTTCCCATCCAATTGACACTTGATGACAATGAATGTATCCAACAATGTGTCAAAAATCAGTGTACAATTAGCAAAGTTCAATCGGTAAAAAGCTTGCTACTTGTACCCTATGGTGTACACTTCAGTTTACACTTTGCCCCGTGACATTACTTTATTGGACAGTTTAAATTTCAAACAATTTTTTCGTCCAATTGACACTTGACAACAATACAAGTGTCAAACAACGTGTTGAAAATTAGTGTACAAATAGCAAAGTTCAATCGGTAAGGACCTTGCTACATGTACACTATATTGTACACTTTAATTTACACTTTGCTAGGTGTCATTGCCCTGTTGGACAGTTTAAATTTCAAAAAGTTTTCCCATCCAATTGACACTTGACAATAATGTAAACGTTGAACAACATGTCAAAAATTAGTGTACAAATAGCAAAGTTGAATCGTTAAGGACCTTGCTAAATGTACACTATGTCGTACACTTTAGTTTACGCTCTGCCAGTTGTCATTACCATGTTGGATAGTCTAAATTTCAAATAGTTTTCCCATCCAATTGACACTTGATAACAATCCAAATGTCAGACAATGTGTCAAAAATCAGTGTACAAATAGCAAAATTCAATCGATAAGAAAATTGCTACATATACACTATGGTGTGCACTTTAGTTTACACTTTGCCCCGTGACATTACTCTATTGGACAGTTTAAATTTCAAATAGTTTTCCATCCAATCGACCCTTGACAACAATACAGGTGTCAAATAACGTGTCGAAATTAACTGTACAAATAGCAAAGTTCAATCGGTAAGGACCTTGCTACATGTACACTATGGTGTACACTTTAGTTTACTCTTTGCCACGTGACATTACCTCGTTGGACAATTTAAATTTTAAGCAGCTTTCCCATCTAATTGACACTTGACAACAATGCAAGTGTCAAACAACGTGACAAAAATCAGGTACAAATAGCAAAGTTCAATCGGAAAAAACCTTGCCACATGTACACTAGGGTCCGCTTTAATTTACACTTTGCCACGTAACATTACCCTGTTAGATAGTTTAAATTACAAATAGTTTTCCCATCCAGTTGACACTTGACAACGACAATGTAGGTGTAAAAGGTGTTAAAAATCAGTGTACAAATAATAAAGTTCATTTGCGAAAAACATTACGACATGTACACTGTGGTGTACACTTTAGTTTAGAATTTGCCACGTGGCACTACCCTACTAGACAGTTTAAGTTTCAAATAGTTTTGCCATCTAATTGACACTTGACAACAATGCAAGTGTCAAACAACATGTCAAAAATTAGTGTACCAATAGCAAAGTTCAATCGGTAAGAACCTTGCTACATGTACACTATGGTGTAGATATTAATTTTACAATTTACCATGTGACATTACCCTGTTGGACAATTTAAATTTCAAAAATTTTTCCCATCTAATTGACACTTGACAATAATGCAAGTGTCAAACAATGTGTCAAAAATCAGTATATAAATAGCAAAGTTCAATCGGTAAGAGCCCTGCGACACTACCTTGCTGGACAGTTTAAATTTCAAATAGTTTTCCTATCTAGTTGACACTTGAAAACATTGCAAGTGTCAGACAACGTGTTAAAAATTAGTGTACTAATAGCAAAGTTCAATCGGTAATAACCTTGCTACATGTAGACTATGGTGTAGACACTTTATTTTATACTTTGCCACTTGACATTACCTTGTTGGACAGTTTAAATTTCAAACTGTTTTCTTATCCAATTAACACTTGACAACAATGCAAGTGTCAAACAACGTGACAAAAATCAGTGCACAAGTAGCAAAGTTCAATCGTTAAGAACCTTGCGAAATGTACACTATGGTATACACTTTAATTTACACTTTGCCACGTGACATTATTCTATTGGGCAGTTTAAATTTCAAATAGTTTTTCCATTCAATTGACACTCGAAAACAATGAAAGTGTCAAACAACGTATCAAAAATCAGTGTACAAATAGCAAAGTTCAATCTGTAAGGACCATGCTACATGTACACTATGGTGTACACTTTAGTTTACTCTTTGGCACGTGGCATTACCCTATTGGACAGTTTAAATTTCAAAGAGTTTTCCCACCCAATTGACACTTGACAACAATGCAAGTGTCGAACAACGTGTCAAAAATCAGTGTACAAACAGCAAAGTTCAATCGTTAAGGAACTTGCCACATGTACGCTACGGTGTACACTATAGTTTACACTTTGCCACGTGACATTACCTAGTTGGACAGTTTAAATTTCAAAAAGTTTTCCCATCCAATTGATACTTGACAACAATGCAAGTGTCAAACAATGTGTCCAAAATCAGTGTGCAAATAGCAAATTTCAATCGGTAAGGACCTTGCCACATGTACACTATGGTGTATACTTTAGTTTACACTTTGCCACGTGACACAACCCTATTGGACATTTTAATTTTAAATAATTTTTCCACCCAATTGACACTTGACAACAATGTAAGTGTCGAACGATGTGTCAAAAATAATTGTACAAATAGCAAAGTTCAATAGGTAAGAACTTTGCTACATGTACACCATGGTATACACTTTATTTTACACTTTGCCAAGTGACATTACCCTGTCTGACAGTTTTAATTTAAAATAGTTTTCCAATCCAATTGACACGTGACAACAATGCAAGTGCTAAATAATGTGTCAAAAATCAGTGCACAAATAGCAAAGTTCAATAGTAAGTACCTCGCTACATGTACATTATGGTGTGCACTTTAGTTTACACTTTGCCACGTGAAATTCCCTGTTGGACAGTTTAAATTTGAAATAGTTTTACAATCCAATTGACACGTGACAACTATGCCGGTATCAAACAACGTGTCAAAAATCAGTGTACAAATAGCAAAAATCAATCGGTAAGAACCTTGCTAAATGTACACTATGGTGTACACTTTAATTTACACTTTGCGACGTGACATTACCCAGTTGGACAGTTTAAATTTCAAATAGTTTTCCCCTCCTATTGACACTTGACAACAATGGAAGTGTCAAACAATGTGTCAAAAATCAGCATACAAATAGCAAAGTTCAATCGTACGACATGTGCACTATGGTGTACACTTTAGCTTACCCTTCGCCATGTGACATTACCCTATTGGACAGGTTTAATTTCAAATAGTTTTCACATCCAATTGACACTTGGAAACAATACAATTGTCAAACAATGTGTCAAAAATCAAGGTACAAATAGCAATGTTCAATCGGTAAAGACCATAATACATATACATTATGGTGTACACTTTAGTTTACTCTTTGCCACGTGACTTTGCCCTGTTGGATAGCTTAAATTTCAAATAGTTTTCCCATCCAATTGACACTTGACAACAATTCAAGTGTCAAACAACGTGTCAAAAATCAGTGTATAAATAGCAAAGTTCAATCAACAAGAACCTTACTATATGTACACTATGGTGTACAGACTTTAGTTTACACTTTGTCATGTGACGTCACCCTACTGGACAGTTAAAATTTAAACACATTTTCCCATCCAATTGACACTTGACAACCAAGCAAGTGTTAAATAACGTGTTAAAAATTAGTGTACAGGTAGCAAAGTTCAATCGATAAGGACCTTACTACATGTACTCTATGGTGTACACTTTAGTTTGCACTTTGCCACGTGATATTACCCTGTTGAACAGTTTAAATTTCAAACAATTTTCCCATCCAATTGACACTTGACGACAATGCAAGTGTCAAACGAAGTGTTAAAAATCAGTGTACAAATAGCATAGTTCAATCGGTAAGAACCTTGCTCTAAGTACACTATGGTGTACATATAGTAAGGTTCATACAGTTTCAATTTATCCATCCAATTGACACTTGACAATGATGCAAGTGTTAAACAACGTGTGAAAAATTGGTGTACAAATAGCAACGTTCACTTGGTAAGTACTTTGCCACATGTACACTATGGTATACACTTTAGTTTACACTTTGCAACGTAATATTACCCCGTTGGACAGTTTAAATTTCAAATAGTTTTCACATCCAATTGACACTTAGCAACAATGCAAGTGTCAAAGAAGGTGTCAAAAATTAATGGATAAATAGCAAAGTTGAATCGGTAAGAACCTTGCTACATGTACACTATGGTGTATAATTTTGTTTACTCTTTTCCACGTGACTTTACCCTATTGGCCAGTTTAAATTTCAAAAAGTTTTCCCATCCAATTGACACTTGACAACAATGCTAGTGTCAAACAACGTGCCAAAAATCAGTGTACAAATAGCAAAGTTCGATCGATCTGATCCTTGCTATATGTGCTCTATGGTGTACACACTTTAATTTACACATTGCCACGTGACATTACCTTGCTGGACAGTTTAAATTTTAAAGAATTTTTCTATCAAATTGACACCTGACAGCAATGCAAGTTTCAAACAACGTGTCAAACATCAGTGTACAAATAGCAAAGTTCAATCGGTAAGGACCTTGCTACATGTACACTATAGTGTACAATTTAGTTTACACTTTGCCACCTGACATTACCTTGTTGGATAGTTTAAATTTCAAAAAATTTTCCCATCCAATTGACACTTGACAACAAAGCAAGTGTCAAACAACGTGTGAAAATCAATTTACAAATAGCGAAGTTCAATCGGTATGAACCATTCTGTAGGTACACGATGGTCTATACTTTATTTTACGCTTTGCCACGTGACATTACCCTATCGGAAAATTTAAATTTCAAACAATTTTCCCATCCACTTGATAGTTGACAACAATGCAAGTGTCAAACAACATGTAAAAATTCAGTGTATAAATAGCAAAGTTCAATTGTCAAGAACCTTGCTATATGTACACGATGGTGTACACACTTTAGTTTACACTTTGCCACTTGACATTACCCTGCTGGACAATTTAAATTTCAAACAATTTTTTCATCAAATTGACACTTGACAACAATGCAAGTGTCAAGCAACATGTCAAAAATTAGGGCACAAATAGCAAAGTTCAATCGATAAGGACCTTGCTACATGTACACTATGGTGTACACTTTAGTTTACACTTTGCCACAAGACATTACCCTGCTGGACAGTATAAATTTCAAATAGTTTTCCATCTAGTTGATACTCGACAACAATACAAGTGTCAAACAACCTGTGAAAAATCTGTGTACAAATAGCAAAGTTCAATCGGTAAGAACCTTGCTACATGTACACTATGGTGTACACTTTAGATTATACTTTGCCACGTGATATTACCCTGTTAGGCAGTTTAAATTTCAAATAGTTTTTCCATCCAATTGACACTTGATAACAATGCAAGTGCCAAACAACATGTCAAAAATCAGTTTACAAATAGCAAAGTTCAATCGGTATGAACCATGCTACAGGTAAATTATGGTGTACACTTTAGTTTACACTTTGCCACGTGACGTTTCCATGTTGGACAGTTTAAATTTCAAATAGTTTTTCCATCCAATTGACACTTGACTACAATGCAAGTGTCAAACAGCGTGTCAAAAATCAGTGTACAAATAAAAAAGTTCAATCGGTAAGGACCTTGCTACATGTACACTATGGTGTACACTTTAGTTTACTCTTTCTCATGTGACATTGCCCTATTGGACAGTTTAAATTTCAAAAAGTTTTCCCATCCAATTGACACTTGACTACAATGCAAGTGTCAAAGAGCGTGTCAAAAATCAGTGTACAAATAATAAAGTTCAATCGGTAAGGACCTTGCTACATGTACATTATGGTGTACACTTTAGTTTACTCTTTCCCATGTGACATTGCCCTGCTGGATAGTTTAAATTTCAAACAACTTTCCCTTCCAATTTACACTTGACAACAATGACAGTGTCAAACAACGTGTCAGAAATAAGTTTACAAATAGCAAAGTTCAATCGGTACGAACCATGCTACAGGTACACTTTGGTGCACACTTTAATTTACTCTTTACCATGTGACATTATCCTGTTGGACAGTTTAAATTTCAAACAGTTTTTTCATCCAATTGAAACTCGACAACAATGTAAGTGTCAAACAACGTGTCAAAAATTAGCGTATGAATAGTAAAATTCAATCGGCAAAAACCATGCTATATGTACACTATGGTGTACACACTTTAATTTACACTTTGCCACTTGACATTACCTTGCTAGACAATATAAATTTCAAACAATTTTTCCATCAAATTGACACTTGACAACAATGCAAGTGTCAAAAATTAGTGCAAAAATAGCAAAGTTCAATCGGTAAGGAACTTGCCACATGTACACTATGGTGTACACCATTGTTTACACTTTCCCACATGACATTACCCTGCGAGACAGTTTAAATTTCAAAAAAATTTCCCATCCAATTGACACATGACTACAATGCAAGTGTCAAACATCATGTCGAAAATTAGTGTACAAATAATAAAGTTCAATCGGTAAGGACCTTGCTACATGTACACTATGGTGTACATTTTAGTTTACTCTTTCCCATGTGACATTGCCTTGTTGGACAATTTAAATTTCAAAAAGTTTTCCTATCCAATTGACACTTGACTACAATGCAAGTGTCAAACAGCGTGTCAAAAATCAGTGTACAAATAATAAAGTTCAATTGTTAAGGACCTTGCTACATGTATACTATGGTGTACACTTTAGTTTACTCTTTCCCATGTAATATTGCCCTGTTGGATAGTTTAAATTTCAAACAGCTTTCCCCTCCAATTTACACTTGACTACAATGACAGTGTCAAACAACGTGTCAGAAATAAGTTTAAAAATAGCAAAGTTCAATCGGTACGAACCATGCTACAGGTACACTTTAGTTTACTCTTTACCATGTGACATTACGCGGTTGGACAGTTTAAATTTCAAACAATTTTTTCATCCAATTGAAACTCGACAACAATGTAAGTGTCAAACAACGTGTCAAAAATCAGCGTATGAATAGTAAAATTCAATCGGCAAGAACCTTGCTGTGTGTCCACTATGGTGTACACACTTTAGTTTACACTTTGCCACTTGACAGTACCCTGCTGGACAATTTAAATTTCAAACAATTTTTCGATCAAAATTGACACTTAACAACAATGCAAGTGTCAAACAACATGTCAAAAATCAGTGCACGAATAGCAAAGTTCAATAGGTAAGGAGCTCGCTACATGTAGACTATGGTGTACACTTCAGTTTACACTTTGCCACGTGACATTACCCTATTAGACAGTTTAAATTTCAAATAGTTTTTCCATCCAATTAACACTTGGCAACAATGCAAGTGTCAAACAACGTGTCAAAAATCAGTTTACAAATAACAAAGTTCAATCAGTAAGGACCTTGCTATATGTACACTGTCGTGTATACTTTAGTTTACTCTTTTCAACGTGACTTTACTATTGGACAGTTTAAATTTCAAAAAGTTTTCCCATCCAATTGACACTTTAGTGTCAAACAACGTGTCAAAAATCAGTGTACAAATAGCAAAGTTCAATCGGTCTAAACTTGCTATATGTACACTATGGTGTACAAATTTTAGTTTACACTTTGCCACGTGACATTGCCCTGCTAGATAGTTTAAATTTCAAATAGTTTTTCCATCCAATTGACACTTGACAACAATAAAAGTGTCAAAAAATGTGTCAAAAATTAGTGTACAAATAGTAAAGTCCAACCGGTAAGGACCTTGCTACATGTATACTATGGTGTACACTTTAGTTTACTCTTTGCCATGTGACATTACCCTTGTGGACAGTTTAAATTTCAAACAGTTTTCCCATCTAATTAGCACTTGACGATAATGCAAGTGTCAAACAATGTGTTAAAAATAAGTTTACAAATAGCAAAGTTCAATTGGTATGAACCAAGCTACAGATACACTATCGTGTACACTTTAGTTTAATCTTTGCCATGTGACTTTACCCTGTTGGACAGTTTAAATTTTAAATTATTTTTTCCATCCAATTAACACTTGACAACAAAGCAAGTGTCAAACAATGTGTCAAAAATTATCGTATGAATAGCAAAATTCAATCGGTAAGACACTTGTTATATGTACACTACTGTGTACACACTTTAGTTTACACTTTACCATGTGACATTACCCCGCTGGATAGATTAAATTTCAAACAATCTCTCCATCAAATTGACACTTCACAACAATGCAAGTGTCAAACAACGTGTAAAAAATCAGTGCACAAATAGCAAAGTTCAATCGGTAAGGATTTTACTACAAGTAAACTATGGTGTACACTTCAGTTTACGCTTTGCCACGTAATAGTATCCTATTGGACAGTTTAAATTTCGGACTATTTTCCCATCCAATTGACACTTGGCAACAATGCAAGTGTCAAACAACGTGTCAAAAATCAGTGTACAAATAGCAAAGTTCAATCAGTAAGGATCTTGCTACATGTACACTGTGGTGTACACATTAGTTTACACTTTGCCACAAGACATTACCTTACTGGACAGTTTAAATTTCAAACAGTTTTCCCATCTAATTGATACTTGACAACAAGGCAAGTGTCAAATAATGTGTGAAAAATCTGTGTACAAATAGCAAAGTTCAATAGGTAAGAACCTTGCTACATGTACACTATGGAATGCACTTTAGTTTACACTTTCCCACGTGACATTACCCTGTTGGATAGTTTAAATTTCAAACAGTTTTCCCATCGAATTGACACTTGACAACAATGCAAGTGCCAAACAACATGTCAAAAATCAGTTTACAAATAGCAAAGTTCAATCGATATGAACCATGCTACAGGTACACTATGGTGTACACTTTAGTTTACACTTTGCCACGTGACGTTTCCATGTTGGACAATTTAAATTTCAAACGGTTTTCCATCCAATTGACACTTTACAACCATGCAAGTGTTAAACAACGTGTCAAAAATAAGTGTACAAATAGCAAAGTTAAATCAGTAAGGACCTTGCTATATGGACACTATGGTGTATACTTTAGTTTACACTTTGCGACGTGACATTACCCTGTTGGACAATTTAAATTTCAAATAGTTTTCCCGTCCGATTAACCCTTGATAACAACGTGAGTGTCAAACAATGTGTCCAAAATCAGTATACAAACAGCAAAGTTCAATCGGTAAGGAACTTGCCACATGTACACTATGGTGTACACTATAGTTTACACTTTGCCACGTGACATTACCCAGTTGGACAATTTAAATTTCAAAAAGTCTTCCCATCCAATTCACACTTGACAACAATGCAAGTGTCAAACAACATTTGAAAATCAATGTACAAATAGCAAATTTCAATCGGTAAGGACCTTGCCACACGTACACTATGGTGTATACTTTAGTTTACACTTTGCCACGTGACGTAACCTTGTTGCACAATTTAAATTTAAACAGTTTTCCCACCTAATCGACACTTGACAACAATGCAAGTGTCGAACAACGTGTCAAAAATCAGTGCACAAATAGAAAAGTTCAATTGGTAAGGACTTTGCTACATGTACATTATGGTGTACACTTTAGTTTACACTTTGCCACGTGACATTACCCTGTTGGATAGTTTAAATTTGAAATAGTTTTACAATCCAATTGACACGTGACAACGATGTAGGTATCAATAAACGTGTCAAAAATTAGTGTACAAATAGCAAAGATTAATCGATAAGAGCCTCGCTAAATGTACACCACAGTGTGCACTTTAATTTATACTTTGCCGCGTGACATTACCCTGTTGGACAGTTTAAATTTCAAACAATTTTTGCCTCCAATTGACACTTGACAACAATGCAAGTGTCAAATGACGTGCCAAAAACCAGTGTACAAATAGCAAAGTTCGATCGGTATGAACCCTGCTGTAGGTACACTATGGTCTACAGTTTTGTTCACACTTTGCCACGTGACATTACCCTGTTGGATAGTTTAAATTTCAAACAATTTTCCCATCCAATTGACAGTTGACAACAATGCAAGTGTTAAACAACGTGTCAAAAACCAGTGTATAAATTGCGACGTTCAATTCACAAGAACCTTACTATATGTACACGATGGTGTACATACTTTAGTTTACACTTTGCCAGATGACATTACCCGGCTAGACAATTAAATTTCAAATAATTTTTTCATCAAATTGACACTTGACAACAATGCAAGTGTCAAACAACGTGTCAAAAATCAGTGCACAAATAGCAAAGTTCAATCGATAAGACCTTGCTATATGTAATCTATGGTGTACCCTTCAGTTTACACATTGCCACGTGACATTGTCCTGTTGGACAGTTTAAATTTCAAATATTTTTCCCATCCAATTGACACTTGGCAACAATGCAAGTGTCAAACTTCGTGTCAAAAATCAGTGTACAAATAGAAAAGTTCAATCGGTAAGGACCTTGCTATATGTACACTATGGTGTAAACTTTAGTTTACTCTTTTCCATGTGACTTTACCCTATTGGACAGTTTAAATTTCAAAAAAAATTTCCCATCCAATTGACACTTGACAACAATGCTAGTGTCAAACAACGTATCAAAAATTAATGTACAAATAGCAAAGTTCAATGAGTCTGAACCTTGCTATATGTACACTATGGTATACACACTTTAGTTTACACTTTGCCACGTGACATTACCTTTGCTGGACAGATTAAATTTCAAACAATTTTTCTATCAAATTGACACTTGACAACAATGCAAGTGTCAAACAATGTATCAAAAATCAGTTTGCAAATAGCAAAGTTCAATCGGTATGAACTATGCTACAGGTACACTATGGTGTACAATTTAGTTTACACTTTGCCACGTGACATTACCCTGTTGGACAATTTAAATTTCGAACAATTTTCCCATCCAATTGATAGTTGACAACAATGCAAGTGTTAAACAACGTGTCAAAAACCAGTGTATAAATTGCAACATTCAATTCACAAGAACCTTACTATATGTACACGATGGTGTACATACTTTAGTTTACACTTTGCCAGATGACATTACCCTGCCAGACAATAAAATTTCAAACAATTTTTCCATCAAATTGACACTTGGCAACAATGCAAGTGTCAAACAACACGTCAAAAATCAGTGCACAAATAGTAAAGTTCAATCGATAAGGACCTTGGTACACATACACTACGGTGTGCACTTTAGTTTACACTTTGCCTTGTGACATTACCCTATTGGACAGTTTAAATTTCAAATAGTTTTCACATCCAATTGACTCTTAAAAACAATGCAAGTATCAAACAATGTGTCAAAAATCAGTTTACAAATCGCAAAGTTCAATCGGTATGAATAGTGCTACAGGTACACTATGGTGTACACTTAAGTTTACTCTTCGCCACGTGACATTACCCAATTGGACAGTATAAATTTGAAACAGTTTTCCCATCCAATTGACAGTTGACAACAATGCAAGTGTCAAACAACGTGTTAAAAATCAGTGTATAAATTGCAAAGCTCAATTGGCAAGAACCTTACTATATGTACACGATGGTGTACGTACTTTAGTTTACACTCCGCCAGATGACATTACCCTACTAGACAATAAAATTTCAAAAAAAAATTTCCATCAAATTGACACTTGACTACAATGCAAGGGTCAAACAACGTGTCAAAAATCAGTACACAAATAGCAAAGTTCAGTTGGTAAGGACCTTGCTACATGTACACTTTGGTGTACACTTCAATTTACACTTTGCCACGTGACATTACCCTACTATACAGTTTAAATTTCAAATGGTTTTCCCATCCAATTGACACTTGGCAACAATGCAATTGTCAAATTACGAGTCAAAAATTAGTATTCAAATGGCAAAGTTGAATCTGTAAGGACCTTGCTACATGGACACTATGGTGTACACTTTAGTTTACACTTTGCCACGTAACATTACCCTATTGGACAGTTTAAATTTCAAATAGTTTTTCCGTCCAGTTGACCATTAACAACAACGCAAGTTTCAAACAATGTTCCAAAATCAGTGTACAAACAGCAAAGTTCAATCGGTGAGGAACTTGCCACATGTACACTATGGTGTACACTATAGTTTACACTTTGCCACATGACATTACCCTATTGGACAGTTTAAATATCAAAAATTCTTCCCATCCAATTGGCATTTGACAACAATGCAAGTGTCAAACGACGTGTCGAAAACCAGTGTACAAATAGCAAATTTCAATCGGTAAGGACGTTGCCACATGTGTACTATCGTGTACACTTTAGTTTACAATTTGCCACGTGACGTAACCCTGTTGCACACTTTAAATTTTAAACAGTTTTCCCAACCAATTGACACTTGACAACAATGCAAGTGTGGAACAACGTGTAAAAATCAGTGTACAAATAGCAAAGTTCAATTGGTAAGGACCTTACTACATGTACATTATGGTGTATACCTTAGTTTACACTTTGTCACATGATATTACCCTGTTGGATAGTTTAAATTTAAAATAGTTTTACAATCCAACTGACACGTGACAACGATGCAGGTATCAATCAACGTGTCAAAAATCAGTGTACAAATAGCAAAGATCAATCGGTAAGAACCTTGCTAAATGTACATTATGGTGTACACTTTAATTTACACTTTGCCACGTGACATTATCCGGCTGTACAGTTCAATTTTAAAACAATTTTTCTATCAAGTTGACACTTGACAACAGTGCAAGTGTCAAACTATGTGTCAAAAATCAGGGCACAAACAACAAAGTTCAATCGGTAAGGACCTTGCTACATGTACACTATAGTGTATACTTTAGTTTACACTTTGCCTTGTGACATTACCCTGTTGGACAGTTTAAATTTCAAATAGTTTTCCCATCCAATTGACACTTAAAAACAATGCAAGTGTCAAACAATGTGTTAAAAATCAATTTACAAGTCGCAATGTTCAATCGGTATGAACAATGCTATAGGTACACTATGATGTACACTTTAGTTTACTCCTCGCCACGTGACATTACACTTTGGACAGTTTAAATTTGAAATAGTTTTCCCATCCAATTGATAGTTGACAAAAATGCAAGTGTTAAACAACGTGTTAAAAATCAGTGTATAAATTACAAAGTTCAATTGGCAAGAACCTTACTATACGTACAAGATGGTGTACATACTTTAGTTGATACTTTGCCAGATGACATTACCCTGCTAGACAATTAAATTTCAAACAATTTTTCCATCAAATTAACACTTGACTACAATGCAAGGATCAAACAACGTGTCAAAAATTAGTGCACAAATAGCAAAGTTCAATCGATAAGGACTCTGCTACACGTACACTATGGTGTACACTTCCGTTTACCCTTTGCCACGTGACATTACCCTACTGTACAATTTAAATTTCAAAGAGTTTTCCCATCCAATTGACACTTGCCAACAATGCAAGTGTCAAACTACGTGTCAAAAATCAGTATACAAATCGCAAAGTTGAATTTGTAAGGACCTTGCTACATGGACACTATGGTGTACACTTTAATTACACTTTGCCACGTGAAATTACCCTGTTGGATAATTTAAATTTCAAACAGTTTTCCCGTCCGATTGACCATTGACAACAACGCGAGTGTCAAACGATGTGTCAAAATCAGTGTACAAACAACAAAGTTCGATCGGTAAGGAACTTGCCTCATGTACACTATGGTATACACTATAGTTTACACTTTGTAACGTGACATTACCCTGTTGGACAGTTTAAATTTCAAAAAGTCTTCCCATCCAATTGACACTTGACAACAATGCAAATGTCAAACAACGTGTCGAAAATTAGTATACAAATAGTAAATTTCAATCGGTAAGGACCTTGCCACATGTACACTATGGTGTACACTTTAGTTTATGATTTGCCACATGATGTAACCCTACTGCACACTTTAAATTTTAAATAGTTTTCCCACCCAATTGACACTTGACAACAATGCAAGTGTGGAAAAATGTGTAAAAAATCAGTGTACAAATAGCAAAGTTCAATTGGTAAGGACCTTGCTACATGTACATTATGGTGTACACTTTAGTTTACACTTTGTCACGTGACATTACCCTATTGGACAGTTTAAATTTAAAATAGTTTTACAATCCAATGCCACGTGACAACGATGCAGGTATCAATCAACGTGTCAAAAATCAGTGTACAAATAGCAAAGATCAATCGGTAAGAACTTTGCTAAATGTAAACTATAGTGTACACTTTAATTTACACTTAGCCACGTGACATCACCTTGGTGGATAGTTTAAATTTCAAACAATTTTTCCCTCCAATTGACACTTCACAACAAAGCAAGTGCTAAACAATGTGTCAAAAACCAGTGTACAAATAGCAAAGTTCAATCGGTAAAGACTCTGCTACATGTACACAATGGAATACACTTTAGTTTACATTTTGCAACGTAATATTACCATGTTGGGCAGTTTAAATTTCAAATTGTTTTTCCACCCAATTGACACTTGGCAATAATGCAAGTGTCAAAGAAGGTGCCAAAAATCAGTGTACAAATAGCAAAGTTCAATCGGTAAGGACCTTGCCACATATACACTACGGTGTACACTTTAGTTTACTCTTTTCCACGTGACTTTACCCTATTGGACAGTTTAAATTTCAAAAAGTTCTCCCATCCAATTGGCACTTGACAACAATGCTAGTGTCAAACAATTTATCAAAAGTCAATATACAAATAGCAAAGTTCAATCGGTTTGAACCTTGCTATATGTACACTATGGTGTACACACTTCAGTTTACACTTTGCCACGTGACATTACCCTTCTGGACAGTCTAATTTTCAAACAATTTTTCTATCAAATTGACACTTGACAACAATGCAAGTTTCAAACAACGTGTCAAAAATTAGTTTACAAATAGCAAAGTTCAATTGGTAAGGACCTTGCTACACGTACACGACGGTGTACACTTTAGTTGAAACTTTGCCTCGTGACATTACCCTATTGGACAGTTTAATTTTTAAACAGTTTTCCCCATCAAATTGACACTTGACAACAATGCAAGTGTCAAACAATGTCTTAAAAATCAGTTTAGCAATAGCAAAGTTCAATCGATATGAACCATGCTACAAGTACACTATGGTGTACACTTTAGTTTACACTTTGCCATGTGACTTACCCTGTTGGACAATTTAAATTTCAAATAGTTTTTCCATCTAGTTGATAGTTGATAACAATGCAAATGTTAAACAACGTGTCAAAAACAAGTGTATAAATTGCAACGTTCAATTCGCAAGAACCTTACTACATGTACACGATGGTGTACGTACTTTAGTTTACGCTTTTCCAGATGACATTTGTAATACTCCGAAATTTTATGCTGGTTTAAATTTCTTTAGGATAGCGATTTAACTTTTAATATTATTTTGGCCATAAGAAAAGGGGGCACCACCTTTGTAGTGGTTAATGCTAGAGGTAGTTAATGAATATAGGCATGAAGTGCTAAATGTTGTGTGCGCATGAAGTGATTATTAGTTAGTCGAAACTTAAGTCAAGTTTGAATTTGAATGAAGTGGATTATTTTGTTAGGACTTCAATTGACCAAACGATTAAATTATTTTACAATCTACAATTTTTGAATATGTAAGTTGGATACACGTTTAAATTTGGGATATGCTTTGCTAATAATAAAAGTTAGAGGGGTTAGATTATATTAGTTGAAAAGATAAGAGACTTCCTTTGTAAATCTAGGTTTTGTAGCCACTTATTACCCTATAATCAACCCACTTGTCACCCATCATCACCATACACTTAGATAATAGACTAAACATGTGTAGAAACAAGAAAAAAAATGGGAGAAAAGGAGGTGAGGCGGTGGAGAAGAGAAAAAAAGAAAAAAATATCAAGCTTTTATCCTTATCCTTATATATAAATATATACATCCATATCCATTGCCATAGAGAAAATTTCTTCACTTTGCCAAACATTTTATACACACAAATAGAGAGGAAAAATCGAAAATAAGAAGGAAAGGAGAAGGAAGTAAACCTAGCACTTCCAATTCATATCTCAATCGAAGATCTTCAAGTTTTACGGTAAGATACTTTCTATGCTTAAGGGGTATGATCTTCATGGTAATATTTATGCTTAAAATATGCATGAAAAACCATAATATGATTATGGTGGACAAGTCCACAAAGTTAGATATCTATTTATGCCTTAGGACAAGTCCGAAGGGCACCGGCAAGCCGGAATGTGCAAGTATGGGTTTGATTAAGGACAAAGATGTTTTGTACCGAAAGTTTCTTTTGTGTATTTTGTTCGATGACTGTTTTTCCATCTGTTTTTCTTATGGCATTATGTAAAAATATGTACTTGACATGATGTAATATGGTATTAATATTAAATTTTGTAATTATATCTCTCATGATTTGTTAAGAGACATTTTTGTAGTTTATTGTTCTTACAAGAGATAAAAGGCAGAAACGGGACAGTTTCTGGAGTCAATTTCAAAATGATGTTTATAACTCTGTAAATGTCCATTTGAGACTCTAAAAATATTTCTGTTTTCCTCTTTGAGTTTTCTAAATATTGCCGAAGGAATCACTCAATTTGGATATCTATGGCCTGAGTTATCAAGGTTTTAACGTCAAGGGGTCAATCTGGATTTCCTGTGTAATACTTCACTGTTTTCAGTAAAACGTCTATATCATATTATCTTGGAAAATTTTCATATTTTAACCTAGAAAACTAGTTGAAATTATCTTTCTAATTCCGCAAATTTCATGTAAAACGGAGTTGGGATGAATTTTATAAAAATTGTCAAACTTGCTGCCCCAACTAATATTGATAGTGCCGAGGCCGTATATGTAATGTATAATTTCATGTTGGCATGCACTTTTACCGGCCATCAGATTTTATAAGAATTGTTTTACCAAATTGAAAAATAAGTTTCTAACATGTAATACTTCTATTTAAGAGTATTTACATGTACCAAAGGCAGAAGTTATTATGTTTAGTACGTGACCCTCGAAGCTTAAGTTCGGGGCGTCACAACATTGCCCTGCTAGACAATTAAATTTCAAACAATTTTTCCATCAAATTGACACTTGACAACTATGCAAGTGCCAAACAACGTGTCAAACATTAGTGCACAAATAGCAAAGTTCAATCAGTAAGGACCTTCCTACATGTACACTATGGTGTACACTTCAGTTTACCCTTTACCATGTGACATTACCCTACTAGATAGTTTAAATTTCAAATAGTTTTCCCATCCAATTGACACTTGGCCACAATGCAAGTGTCAAACTACGTGTCAAAATCAGTGTACAATTAGAAAAGTTCAATCGTTAAGGACCTTGCTACATGTACACTATGGGGTACACTTCAGTTTACTCTTTTCCATGTGACTTTACCCTATTGGACAATTTAAATTTCAAAATGTTTTCCCATCCAATTGACACTTGACAACAATGCTAGTGTCAAACAACGTGTCAAAAATCAGTGTACTAAAACCAAAGCTCAATCGGTCTGAACCATGCTATATGTACATTATGGTGAACATACTTTAGTTTACACTTTGCTACGTGACATTACCCTGTCGGATAGTTTAAATTTCAAATAGTTTTTCCATCCAATTGACACTTGGCAACAATGCAAGTGTCAAACAACGTGTCAAAAATCAGTTACAAATAGCAAAGTTCAATCGGTAAGGACCTTGCTACATGTACACTATGGTGTACACTTCAATTTACACTTTGCCATGTGACATTACCCTACTGGACAGTTTAAATTTCGAATAGTTTTCCCATCCAATTGAAACTTGGCAACAATGTAAGTGTCAAACTATGTGTCAAAAATTAGTGTCCAAATGGTAAAGTTCAGTCGGTAAGGACCTTGTTACATGTACACTACGGTGTAAACTTTAGTTTACTCTTTTCCACGTGACTTTACCCTATTGGACAATTTAAATTTCATAAAGTTTTTCCCATCCAATTGACACTTGACATTACCCTGTTGGAAAGTGTAAATTTCATACAGTTTTCCCATCTAATTGATACTCGACAACAATTCAAGTGTCAAACAACGTGTGAAAAATCTGTGTACAAATAGCAAAGTTCAATCGGTAAGAACCTTGCTACGTGTACACTTTAGTTTATAGTTTGCCTCGTGACATTACCCTGTTGGACAGTTTAAATTTCAAACAAATTTCCCATCCAATTGACACTTGACAATAATGCAAGTGCAAAACAAACTGTCAAAAATCAGTTTACAAATAGCAAAGTTCAATCGGTATGAACCATGCTATAGGTACACTATGGTGTATACTTTAGTTTACACTTTGCCACGTGACGTTTTCATGTTGGACTGTTTAAATTTCAAACAGTTTTTCCATCGATTTGACACTTGACAATAATGCAAGTGTCAAACAACATGTCAAAAATTAGTGTACAAATAGCAAAATTGAAGGTAAGGACCTTGCTACATGGACACAATGGTGTACACTTTAGTTTACACTTTGCCACGTGACACTACCCTGTTGGATAGTTTAAATTTCAAATTGTTTTCCCATCCAATTAACGCTTGACAACGACGTGTCAAAAATCAGTGTACAAATAGCGAAATTCAATGGGTAAAACCTTGCTACTTGTAAACTATGGTGTTCACACTTTAGTTTACACTATACATGTGACACTATCCTGTTGGGCAGTTTAAATTTCAAACAATTTTCCCATCCAATTGACACTTGATAATAATGCAAGTGTCAAACAATGTGTCAAAAATCAGTGTACAAACAGCAAAGTTTAATCAGTATGAACCATGCCACATGTACACTATGGTGTACACTTTAATTTTCACTTGGCCACGGGATATTACAATATTGGACAGTTTAAATTTCAAAAACCTTTTCCATCAAATTGACACGTGATAACAATGCAGGTGTCAAACAACATGTCGAAAATCTGTGTACAAATGGCAAGGATCAATCAGTAAGAACCTTGCTACATGTACACTACGGGGTACACTTTAGTTTACACTTTGCCACCTGACATTACCCTGTTGGACTGTTTAAATTTCAAATAGTTTTCCCATCCAATTGACACTTGACAACAATGCAAGTGTCAAACAAAGTGTCAAGAATTAGTGTACAAATACCAAAATTCAATCGGAAAGAACCTTAAGACATGTGCACTATGGTGTACACTTTAGTTTATACTTAGCCACGTGACATTACCCTATTGGACAGTTTGAATTTCAAAAAGTTTTTCCATCTAATTGACACTTGAAACCAATGTAGCTGTCAAACAATGTGTGGAAAATCAGTGTACAAATGGCAAAGTTCAATTAGTAAGAACATTGCTACATGTACACTGTGGGGTACACTTTAGTTTACACTTTGTCACGTGACATTACCCTGTTGGACTGTTTAAATTTCAAGCAGTTTTCCCATCCAATTGAAATTTGACAACAATTTAAGTGTCAAACAATGTGTCAAAACTCAGTGTACAAATATCAAAGTTCAATTGGAAAGAACCTTGAGACATGTACACTATGGTGTACACTTTAGTTTATACTTAGCCACGTGATATTACCCTGTTGGACAGTTTGAATTTCAAAAAGTTTTTCCATCTAATTGACACTTGAAACCAATGTATGTGTCAAACAACGTTTTGAAAATCTGTGTACAAATGGCAAGGATCAATCAGTAATAGCCTTGCTACATGTACACTATGGGGTACACTTTAGTTTACACTTTGCCACGTGACATTACCCTGTTGGACTGTTTAAATTTCAAATAGTTTTCCCATCCAATTGACACTTGACCACAATGCAAGTGTCAAACAAAGTGTCAAAAATCAGTGTATGAATACCAAAGTTCAATCGGAAAGAACCTTGAGACATGTACACAATGGTGTACACTTTAGTTTATACTTAGCCACGTGACATTACCCTGTTGGACAGTTTGAATTTCAAAATGTTTTTCCATCTAATTGACACTTGAAACCAATGTAGGTGTCAAACAATTTGTGGAAAATCAGAGCACAAATGGCAAAGTTCAATTAGTAAGAACCTTGCTATGTGTACACTTTGCCACGTGACATTACACTGTTGGACGGTTTAAATTTCAAACAGTTTTTCCATCCAATTGACACTTAACAATAATGTAAATGTTAAATACCGTGTCAAAAATCAGTGTACAAATAGGAAAGTTCAATCGGTAAGGATCTTACACTTTTGTTTACGCTTTCTCAAGAGACATTACCCTGTTGGACAGTTTAAATTTAAAATATTTTTCCCATCCTATTTACACTTGACAACAATGCAAACATGTCCAAAATTAGTTTACAAATAGCAAAGTTCAATCGTTAAGGACCTTGCTACATGTACACTATAGTGTACACTTTAGTTTACACTTTTCTACGTGACATTACCTGGTTGGACAGTTTAAATTTCAAGCAGTTTTTCCATCCAATTGACACTTGACAACAATGCAAGTGTCAAACAACGTGTCAAAAACCAGTGTACAAATAGCAAAGTTCAATCGGTAAACACCTTGCTACATGGACACTATGCTGTACACTTTAGTTTACACTTTGCCACGTGACATTACCCTATTGGACGTTAAAATTTTAAACAGTTTTTCCATCCAGTTGATACTTGACAACAATGCAATTGTCAAAAATAGTGTTAAAAATCAATGTACAAATAGCAAAGTTTAATCGGTGTAAACCATGCTGCACGTACACTATGGTGTGCGCCTTAATTTACACTTTGCCACGTGACATTACCCTGTTGGACAGTTTGAGTTTCAAAAAGTTCTCCCATCCAATTGGCACTTGACAACAATGCAAGTGTCAAACAATGTGTTAAGAATCAGTGTACAAATAGCAAAGTTCAATTGGTAAGCACCTTGCTACATGAACACCATAGAGTACACTTTAGTTTACACTATGCCACGTGACATTACCCTGTTGGATAGTTTAAATTTAAAACAGTTTTCTCGTCCTATTTACACTTGACAACAATGTAAGTGTCAAAAAATGTGACAAAAATCAGTGTGCAAATATCAAAGTTCAATCGGTAAGAATCTTGCTACACGTACACTATGGTGTACACTTTCGATTACACTTTGCCACGTGACATTACCTTGTTGGACAGCTTAAATTTCAAATAATTTTCCCATCCAATTGACACTTGACAACAATGCCTGTGTCAAACAATGTGTCAGAAATCAGTGTACAAATAGCAAATTTCAATCAGTAAGGACCTTGCTACATAAATTATGGTGTACACTTTCATTTACACTTTGCCACATGACTTTACACAGCTGGACAATTTAAATTTTAAACAGTTTTCCCGTCCAATTGTCACTTGACAACAATGCAAGTGTTAAACACTGTGCCAAAAATCAGTGTACAAATAGCAAAGTTCAATCGGTTAGGATCTTGCTACATGTACACAATTGTGTACAGTTTCGTTTACTCTTTACCACATGACATTACCCTATTGGGTAGTTTAAATTTCAAACAGTTTTCCCATCCAATTTACACTTGACAACAATGCAAGTGTCAAAGGACGTGTAAAAAATATTGTTCAATCGGTAAGGACCTTGCTACATGTACATATGGTGTACACTTTAGTTTACACTTTGCCACGTGACATTACCCGTTTGGACAATTTAAATTTCAAACAGTTTTCCCATCCAATTGACACTTGACAACAATGCAAGTGTCAAACAACGTGTAAAAAATCAGTGTACAAATAGCAAAGTTAAATCGGTAAGAACCTTGCTACATGTACACTATGATGTTTACACTTTAGTTTACACTTTACCACGTGACATTACCCCGTTGGACAGTTTAAATTTCAAACAGTTTCATCATCCAATTGACACTTGACAAGAATGGAAGTGTCAAACAACGTGTCAAAAATCAGTGTACAAATAGCAAAGTTTAAACAGTGTGTACACTTTAATTTACACTTTGCCACGTGACATTACTCTATTGGATAGTTTAAATTTCAAAAAGTTTTTCCATCTATTTGACACATGACAACAAAGCAGGAGTCAAACAACATGCTGAAAATCAGTGTACAAATGGCAAAGATCAATCAGTATGAACTTTGCTACTAGTACACTATGGTGTACACTTTAGTTTACACTTTGCCACGTGACATTACACTATTGGACAGTTTAAATTTTAAACAGTTTTCCTATTCAATTGACACTTGACAACAATGCAAGTGTCAAACAACGTGTCAAAAATCAGTGTACAAATAGCAAAGTTCAATCAGTAAGAACTTTGCTACATATACACTATGGTGTACACTTTGCCACGTGACATTTCCTTGTTGGACATTTTAACTTTCAAACAGTTTTTCCATCCAATTGACACTTCACAACAATGCAATTGTCAAACAACATGTCAAAAATCAGTGTACAATTAGCAAAGTTCAATCGTTAAGGACCTTGCTACATGGACACTATGCTGTACACTTTAGTTTACAATTTGCCATGTGACATTACCCTATTGGACAGTTTAAATTTCAAACGTTTTCCCATCCTATTGACAATTAACAACAACGCAAGTGTCAAACAACATGTCAAAAATCAATATACAAATAACAAAGTTCAATCGGAAAGAACCTTGCTTCATGTACACTATGGTGTACACTTTTGATCACACTTTGCCATGTGACATTACCCTTTTGTATAGCTTAAATTTCAAATAGTTTTCCCATCCAATTAACACTTGCAAATAATGCTTGTGTCAAACAACGTGTTAAAAATTAGTTTACAAATAGCAAAGTTCAATCGGTAAGGATCTTACTACATGTACACTATGGTGCACACTTTAGTTTACGCTTGGCCACATGACATTACCCTATTGGACAGTTTAAATTTCAACTGGTTTTTCCATCAAATTTACACTTGACAACAATGCAAGTGTCAAAGAACGTGTTAAAAATCAGTGTACAATTAGAAAAGTGTAATCGTTAAAGACCTTGCTACATGTACACTATGGTTTACACTTTAGTTTTTTCTTTGTCCCATGAGATTACCCTGTTGGACTGTTTAAATTTCAACAATTTTCCCATCCAATTGACACTTGACAATAATGCAAGTGTCAAACAATGTGTCGAAAGTCAATGCACAAATAGCAAAGATTAATCGATAAGGACCTTGCTACATGTGCACTATGGTGTACACTACAGTTTACACTTTGTCACATGACATTACCTGGTTGGACGGTTTAAATATCAAACAATTTTTCCATCCAATTGAGACTTGACAACAATACAAGTGTCAAACAATGTGTCAAAAATCAGTGTACAATTAGAAAAGTTCAATCATTAAGGACCTTGCTACATGTACACTATGGTGCACACTTTAGTTTTCTCTTTGTCACATGATATTACCCTGTTGGACTGTTTAAATTTCAAACAGTTTTCCCATCCAATTGACACTTGATAACAATACAAGCGTCAAACAATGTGTCGAAAATCAGTGCAAAAATAGCGAAGATCAATCGATAAGGACCTTGCTACATGTACATTGTGGTGTACACTATAGTTTACACTTTGCCATGTGACGTTACCTGGTTGGACAGTTTAAATATCAAACAATTTTTTCATCCAATTGACACTTGACAACAATGCAAGTGTCAAACAACGTATCAAAATTAGTGTACAAATAGCAAAATTTAATCAGTATGAACCATGTTACATGTACACTATGGTGTACACTTTAATCTACACTTTGCCCCGTAACATTACCCTGTTGGACAGTTTAAATTTCAAAAAGTTTTCCATGTAATTGACACGTGACAACAATGCAGGTGTCAAACAACATGTCGAAAATTGGTTTATGATATGTATGTATTTACACATTTATTTGGTTCACAAACATGACTTAAACATGGATAAAATGGTTGAATTGTGGCTTAATCCTATTAAATTCATGCAATATAGGTATTTCAATGGAAATTATGGAATTCAAGAGAAAAGAACCGAAGAAGGACCAAAATGCAACAAAGTGATAGTTCGAGGACCAAAGGTGCAAATATTGAAAAGTTGAGCTAAATGCAAAATGAGAGTAACAACATGCCCAGTATGAGCTTAAGGACAAAGCAAAATAATTGGAGGGAGAAAGTATTGAAGAGGGACTGAAATGAAGACAATTGAAATTTGGAGGACTAAAGCGCAAATACTCAAAAGATGTGCCGAATGAGTGGCATGAGATTTGATGGTGTCAATCATCAATTGGAAGACAAAATTTTTTGAAAAGATGAAGAAATCGAGGAAAGAAGTCAAGAGAAGTAACAAGGAAGTTCAGGGACCAAAATGTAAGGACTGCATAATTGGGTATATCTATGCGACCGCATAGTGTAACCATCTATGCGGTCGCATAGATGGATGCAGGAAAAATTTGTAAAATTTCAAATGACCTATGCGACCGCATGGGATCCTTCTATGCGGTCGCATAGGTGTAAAATCGGGGCGTTTCTGCAGTTTCCTTTTTCGACTCCAACTCTTTTTTAACCTAATTTGGACACGCTATATATACCCAAAAACACGTCCAGAACGGGGGTACACGGTTTTGGGAGAGAAGAGGCACACAATAACATCAAGATCCAAGAATTTATGCAAGAAGAAGGAGGATTTCATCAAGATTGAAGATTTCAAGCATCAATTATAATAGGGTGATGTCTTCTCCTTTATTCAATTTTTGTAGTTTTCTTCAAAACATGATAGGCTAATTTTTTATTTCATTGGGAGTCGATGAACCTTTGATTTTCTTATAAATTCCTATATTTCATGAGTTTAATATAAATTGTCTTTGGAATAAATTGTTTGATTTATATTGTTTTGATTGAATCCATGATTTATTAGCCATTTATTATGTGATTGTGATGGTTTATTCTTTACGTTCGAAAGAAGTAGAATAGACTCGATATATATAAATTGACATAGGGTCCGATAGGGGATAGAAATATACCCCTATGCTTTATGCAGTTTGAAAATTGTTCATAGAATTTCATGCGTTTTTGTATGTTACATCATCCATAGAAATATAGGCTGATGATATGCAGAAATAGATCTAATATATATCGAGAGAGTATATTAGATAGGCGTAGGAACATTGAATTGACAATTTTCCATTGATTAATTGGATTTGTGAAATTAGGGTTTATAGAAATCAAATGGGGATTCGATATCACAATGATTTTATTTCAACTTATTTCTACAATTTAATTTACAACATTGCATATTTACATTTTAATTGAGTTGTTGAGTCATTTAATTAGGGGAATTTCGAAATTAGGGTTTCCAATTTCGAAATTAGGGTTTTCTTCAAAATTAGGGTTTCAAATTGGGGGTTTCTTCCAAAATTAGGGCTTTTACAAAATTGATCACCTTTCTACTCAATTGGTATCGGTTAAGGTCACAATAGTTAAATTAGAGTTAATTCAATCCTCGTGGGAACGATATTCGGACTCATAGTCCATTTTACTACTTTTCACGATCCGTACACTTGCGGTAGTTTTAAAATCGAAACAAATACAAACGTGAACAAGTTTCGATCATACCTTGTGGCGTCGAAGGTCATAGTCT
Source organism: Olea europaea var. sylvestris (assembly GCF_002742605.1). NCBI lineage: Eukaryota > Viridiplantae > Streptophyta > Magnoliopsida > Lamiales > Oleaceae > Olea > Olea europaea. The sequence goes on along the minus strand of NW_019246657.1, from coordinate 88,319 downwards.
ACACAGATCATGCCACTATCAGGTACTTAATGGAAAAGAAGGATGCTACGCCACGTCTCATTCGTTGGATATTACTACTTCAAGAGTTTGACTTGGAAATTAAGGATAAGAAAGGCAGTGAAAACGTGGTGGCGGACCACCTATCTTGGCTTGAGGACATAGAACGGACAGAGACAGTGATAAATGAAATCTTCCCAAACGAACAAATTTTTGGTGTGATGGAAACAATCTGGTATGTAAATATAGTTAACTATTTAGCTAGGTCTATCATACCGCCAGATTATTCAAGTCACCAGAAGAAGAAATTCTTCGCTGAATTGAAGTATTATTTTTGGGAAGATCCCATTCTCTATAGGCGGGGGGCTGATCAAATTGTTCGTCGCTGTGTACCAGAGGAAGAGGTGCCTTTGATATTAGAAAACTGTCACTCATCTATATATGCAGGGCATTTTGGTGCTTCGAAAACAGCTGCAAAGATTCTTCAATCAGGTTTTTACTGGCCTACACTCTTTAAAGATGCTTTTGAATTTGTGAAAAGGTGTGACCGATGTCAGCGCATGGGTACCATATCTAGAAGAAATGAGATGCCTTTGAATAGTATCTTAGAGGTGGAATTATTCGACGTCTGGGGGATTGACTTCATGGGACCATTTCCACCATCTTTTTCAAATCAATACCTATTAGTGGCTGTGGATTATGTATCGAAGTGGGTTGAGGCTGTTGCACTACCTACTAATGATGGGAAAGTGGTGATTGAGTTTTTAAAGAAGAACATTTTTACCCGGTTTGGAACACCAAGAGCCATAATCAGTGATGGGGGCACACATTTCTGCAATCGTCAGTTCGAGCAGTTGTTAGCGAAATATGGCGTTAAGCACGTATAGCCACTACATACCATCCCCAAACTAGCGGACAGGTCGAAGTATCCAATAGGCATGAAGCGAATACTCGAAGTCACAATCAACTCATCACGAAAGGATTGGTCAAAGAAACTGGATGATGCCTTGTGGGCCTACAGGACTGCATTCAAGACCCCTATAGGAATGTCCCCATATCGACTGGTTTTTGGGAAAGTATGTCACCTACCTCTTGAGATCGAACATCATGCCTACTGGGCAATGAAGAAGTTGAACTTGGATTTGAAGGCTACGGGTGAAAAACGGCTGTTACAACTGAATGAACTGGATGAGCTCAGAATGGAAGCCCACGAGAACTCAAAGATCTACAAAGAGCGCACCAAGAAATGGCATGACATGCATATCCAGAGGCGTGACTTTAAGGTGGGGCAGAAAGTGCTACTCTACAACTCCAGGCTTAAACTGTTTCCAGGAAAATTGAGATCGAGATGGTCTGGTCCATATACCATTACACGGGTGTTTCCACATGGGGCAATTGAGATCACTCATGACAGCAAGGGGACATTCAAAGTTAATGGACAGCGTTTGAAGCATTATTGGGGCGGTGATTTCTCAAAGGACAAGTCTACCGTCCATCTTGGATCACCAGAATGACACAATATGGTAAAGTCGAGCTATCGAATATAACCTAGCGCTGAGTGGGAGGCAACCCACTGTATCCTTAAATTTATTTTATTGCATTGCATTAGTTTAGGAATTTCTTTGAGTTTAGTTTGTTTCGTAGGTCATCGATCATATTTTGCATGATAGCCTAGGCATTACACGTTTAATGTTGCATGAATGGGTGCTAAATGAAGTGTTTGGGTGTTCGAGTGTGTGTCACGCATTCCGATGTGCGAAGATGTTCGTTTTGGTTAAGTTTTCAGAATGCGGGACAACATTTATGAAAAAATTGATTTTGGTGCCAAGTTTTAGAAAAGCATATTCCTTTTTTCGAGTCAAAATTTTCAATTTTTCCAGGAATATAGCGAGGCGAGTCAAATTTTTAATTGAAAAACCGATTTTGGGGGAGTTTAAATTTTAAGTCATTTAAAAAAAAATTTAAATTTTTGGACAAAAATGGCACTCTTTTTATTTCTTTTATTTTATTAAAAAAATTTTAAAACCCGGTTTGGTCTATGCGGTCGCATAGACCGTAACCGAAATATAAAGGGGGAAAATAGTTTGCACTATGCGACCACATAGTGCTGTGGTCACGGGTTTTAACCCGTGACCACACCCATTTCCCCCTCATTCCACACTCCCTCCTCCTCTCTCAATCACACACAACTCCACACCCACTTCACCCATTCCATTGCATACACTCCACATTTGCACACCACACACTTAGCTTACCCTACACCCATTGCACACTAATCATTCAATTGCTTGGATATACATATTTAGTGAAACAAAACAAGAAAATTGGAAATACAAGGTATGTTCTTCTAATCCCTAATTTCGAGCTTCATTTTACCGTTTATCATTCAATGTTTTGGTATTGGTTAGAATGTATAAGGTAGTTGGTATGGTGTTGTGAATTGGGGAAAATTTCATGATAGTGTTTTAGAAGAAATGGGAAGTAATTCACATTGCTCACCACATGTTCAACGAAATGCCACATTGACGCACATTTTGAATTCTTGAACTTTTCACTTATGCAATAGTTTACATCGTTATTGTGTAGCTTATTTGCCGAACATTCATGTGAAATTTCATTTGAAAAACACTACCTCAACATTTAAGTTCACATAAACACTTCATGGCTCAACATATCCACTCACGTCACTACCTTCGTCCCCATATTTTCTTATGCAAACGACATCCGATTAAGGTGAAATTGGGATAAATGCTAGATGTCATTGAGTACTTTCACATGTCCAAAACTTGCCTGGGAAAATTTCGATATTTCTCGGTGATGCCCGGGGCCGAAGTTGGTCACTTGGTCATGGGTCAAATTTTCTAAAAATGCATGTTCAATCCATAATTTTGAGTTTTCCATATTTATGCAATGTTAGAGTTATATTGGTGATTCATGTTTTGAAAAATTGCATAAGCATACGTACATGTGCATGTTGAAGAAAGTTTGGGGAATTATGAATTCAAAGATTATTAATGACCGTTATTCCTATACCAAGTGATTGATATTGTGTACTTCCATTTTCAGGATGCCTCCTAAAAGAACTTCAAAGGGAAAAGAGAAAGTCGACTCCTCATCTGGAACGGCCCGAACAAGAGAACCCGAAGGGGGTGTTAGAAGATTCCTTTCATCAGATACATCAGCCCGTTATGCCAATGTTGTGCGTAATTGGGCAATCATTCCCGAGAGGCCAGTTAAACTAGAAGATTTTCCCAACTTTGAAATAGCATATCTGATTCACAACTGTGGTTGGGAAAAGGTGATAGAAAGACCTCATCCGGTGTATGAGAATCTAGCAAAGGAGTTTTATGCAAATTTCAACACAGAAATCGACACTCCCGGATCGGAGCACTTACATCAGACATGAGTTAGGGGCAAATGGATTATGTTTTCACCAGAGGTAATTCATGACTACTATCAGTTATCCTGGAATAATGTGGTCCCTATCCCAGAAGACTTCAACTGGAATGAGGTTGCAGAAATATTGTTGGGACGTGAAAATGCTTGGCCTCTACCTATAGCAGACTGGCATCAGATAGATCTCACCCCATCCATAGCAATTTTATGGTTATTCATGTGCCATAACATCGAGCCTATATCCCACAGAACAACATTTACAAATCCAAGGGCCGGATTCATATACCATTTGGTTAGAGGAAACAAGATTGATTTAGCCACGTACATCTACAACCAAATTCATGGTACAGGCACTTGGGGTGATAGGCACTACTCACTAAATTTTCCCAGTCTGATAAGTGGAAAATGTAGAGCAGTAGGCATACAAATCCAACCTGGGGAAGCACCAGAAAAGCCAAGCCCCTTTATCAAGCAATCCACACTAGAGGCCCAAGACCGAGCGAGATTGAAGCACCAACAGAAATTAGAAAACGTATGACGATGACAACAATTGAATGAGGAAGGTCAAGCAAATGCAGACCTTGACATGCCTCAAATTCCTCCACCACCACCCCAGGTTGATATGGACAATCAGGTATTGAGGCAGATATTCGCCGCCACCACTGGAACTAGCCGGGACATACAACATCTCCAGCAGAGTTTCAAGACCATGACTACCACTGTTGACAAAGTGCAGAGAGACCTCTACTCTTCCCGGGACTACACAAGGGGTGCTTTGAATGAAGCCACGGTGGTACGAAGGGAAGTGGAGACCATGAATGGTAGGTTCAACATGTATGCGGGGAGAATGGATGGCATACAGTGGCGAGTGAACGAAACCTGGGATCGATTGGGAAGTATGGAGAATAGACTTCAATCCATTCAGGTCGAGCAAGCACAGCAGACAGAGTTGATGAGACAAATCCTATCTTGCCTTCCATCTCCTCCTGAAGATCATGCTGCGGGTCCCAGCTACACACCACAACCACCACTTTGATCAGGGGAGTGTTGTTTACCTCTATTTGCCAAGTTGTGTATATATTTTTAAATTATGCTTTTCTAACTTTACATTTACATTGAGGACAATGTACTGTATAAGTTTGGGGGATGGTAGCATAATTTTCAAACAAATATTTGGCATGTAATTAATGTGCATTTTCACAATCACTCATTAATTTGACTACATTTTGCATGATGCATGCGTGATGAATGAGTGTTGATTTTACTTTTGCATGCTTGTGTGGGTTTGGTAGCCTTGCCGGCTATGATGTGATTATTGGACAGGTGTAAACTAGAACTGTGGATATAGTATAGGATTTAATTAGCTAATACTTATTGATGCAATGCTTGACATTCTTTTACACGCCACTTATGCTTTCATGTTAACTTATTGATTGGGATTTTGGAGTTAAATATGAGAAACTTAGGATAACCCTCTATAACATTAACCCGTTAAACCACCTTAAGATAGTTTGGAGATGGTTGAGCCACTATAGGGAAACATGGAGATAAGTAGAGGCTCAGTGCATGAAATTATATTGTGTGGATTGCCTAGACCCAGAAGGTGAGAAATAGGTGAAAGCTTTAAGTTGAGGACGGTTGTTGAGATCAAATGTCTAGAAAAACAAGTAAAGGGCATAAAATAAACATGGGAAAATCATCACTTCTCTCACAAGCCTTTATGACTCGAGCAAGTAAGTCTGTTAGGGTTTAAAACCTGATATCCTAAATCCAACTGGTTTGGAAATTATCGGCCTAAAGCTCGTTACAGGGGTCATATAGAAAGCAAGAAAAAGGAGAAGTTGACAAAAATTCATCTTATCGAGCCTTTATAACTCGGATGAATAAGGCTGCAAGGGTTTAAAACCTGGTGCCCTAAGACCAACTGGTTTGGGAGTCATCACCTAAAACTCGTTACACGGGTTATATAGAAAGCAAATGAGAAGATGGGAAAAAAAAGGGGCCTTTGTTGGACATTTGGTTGATATAACTTTAACCTTGATGCGAGGTAAGTAGCTTAGTTTGAGCCTAAAGGTTGAAACAATCAAATTAAAGAGAGTCTCTACTTGTTGATATGTGTACTTGTAAGAGTAAAATCTATCCAAACTAAGAGAGGGTAAGGATTATAGTTGTTAAACTCCCAATCTTAGAACACACCCCGAGATAATAGAGTGAAAAGAATAAGTTTGGGGGGTTGTGTATCTCTCGAGTGATGCAAGGATAAATTGACCACTATGGGTTGGGAATAAACCATTCATAAGCTTGATATGTTGGCATGAGTTCACACACACACGTTGAGTATTGCATTTGATGAGTAAAGGTTAATTTTATTCTCGCACTATTGATATCGTTTTATTGTTAATGCTAAGTTCCAATCCTGAGACACGGCAAGCTATTAAGCCATGTTTGTTTAGCGTTGAGTTACTGCATTGTTTGAGGACAAACAATAGTTTAAGTTTGGGGGATTTGATAAGTATGTTTTTACACATTTATTTGGTTCACAAACATGACTTAAACATGGATAAAATGGTTGAATTGTGGCTTAATCCTATTAAATTCATGCAATGTAGGTATTTCAATGGAAATTATGGAATTCAAGAGAAAAGACCGAAGAAGGACCAAAACGCAACAAAGTGATAGTTCGAGGACCAAAGGTGCAAATATTGAAAAGTTGAGCTAAATGCAAAACGAGAGTAACTACATGCCGAGTATGAGCTTAAGGACAAAGCAAAACAATTGGAGGGAGAAAGTATTGAAGAGGGACTGAAATGAAGACAATTGAAAGTTGGAGGACTAAAGCGCAAATACTCAAAAGATGTGCCGAATGAGTGGCATGAGATTTGATGGTGTCAATCATCATTTGGAAGACAAAATTTGTTGAAAAGATGAAGAAATCGAGGAAAGAAGTCAAGAGAAGCAACAAGGAAGTTCAGGGACCAAAATGTAAGGACTGCATAATTGGGTATATCTATGCGACCGCATAGTGTAACCATCTATACGGTCGCATAGATGGATGCAAGAAAAATTTGTAAAATTTCCAATGACCTATGCGACCGCATAGGATCCTTCTATGCGGTCGCATAAGTGTAAAATCGGGGCGTTTCTGCAGTTTCCTTTTTCGACTCCAACTCTTTTTTAACCTAATTTGGACACACTATATATACCGAAAAACACATCCAGAACGGGGGTACACGGTTTTGGGAGAAAAGAGGCACACAATAACATCAAGATCCAAGAATTTATGCAAGAAGAAGGAGGATTTCATTAAGATTGAAGATTTCAAGCATCAATTATAATAGGGTGATGTCTTCTCCTTTATTCAATTTTTGTAGTTTTCTTCAAAACATGATAGGCTAATTTTTTATTTTATTGGGAGTCGATGAACCTTTGATTTTCTTATAAATTCCTATATTTCATGAGTTTAATATAAATTGTCTTTGGAATAAATTGTTTGATTTATATTGTTTTGATTGAATCCATGATTTATTAGCCATTTATTATGTGATTGTGATGGTTTATTCTTTACATTCGAAAAAAGTAGAATAGACTCGATATATAAAAATTGACATAGGGTCCGATAGGGGATAGAAATATACCCCTATGCTTTATGCAGTTCGAAAATTGTTCATAGAATTTCATGCATTTTTGTATGTTACATCATCCATAGAAATATAAGCTGATGATATGCAGAAATAGATCTAATATATATCGAGAGAGTATATTAGATAGGCGTAGGAGCATTGAATTGACAATTTTCCATTGATTAATTGGATTTGTGAAATTAGGGTTTATAGAAATCAAATGGGGATTCGATATCCCAATGATTTTATTTCAACTTAATTCTACAATTTAATTTACAACATTGCATATTTACATTTTAATTGAGTTTTTGAGTCATTTAATTAGGGGAATTTCGAAATTAGGGTTTCCAATTTCGAAATTAGGGTTTTCTTCAAAATTAGGGTTTCAAATTGGGGGTTTCTTCCAAAATTAGGGCTTTTGCAAAATTGATCACCTTTCTACTCAATTGGTATCGGTTAAGGTCACAATAGTTAAATTAGAGTTAATTCAATCCTCGTGGGAACGATATTCGGACTCATAGTCCATTTTACTACTTTTCATGATCCGTACACTTGCGGTAGTTTTAAAATCGAAACAAATACAAACGTGAACAGTTTACAAATGGCAAAGATCAATCAGTAAGAACTTTGCTACTAGTACACTATGGGATACAATTTAGTTTACACTTTGCCACGTGATATTGCCCTGTTGGATAGTTCAAATTTCAACTAGTTTTCCCATACAATTTACATTTGACAACAATGCAAGTGTCAAACAACATGTCAAAAATCAGTGTACAAATAGCAAAGTTCAATCAGTAAGAACCTTACTGTTTGTACACTATGGTGTACACTTTGCCACATGACATTTTTGTGTTGAACAGTTTAGATTTGAACTGATTTTTCCATCTAATTGACACTTCACAACAATGCAAGTGTCAAACAACGTGTCAAAAACCAGTGTACAAATAGCAAAGTTCAATCGATAAGCATCTTGCTACATGTACACAATATAGTGTATACTTTAGTTTACACTTTGCCTTGTGACATTACCCGGTTGGACAGTTTAAATTTCAAACAGGTTTTCCATCCAATTGGCACTTGACAACAACGCAAGTGTCAAACAACGTGTCAAAAACCAGTGTACAAATAGTAATGTTCAATCGGTAAGCACCTTACTACTTGGACACTATGCTGTACACTTTAGTTTACACTTTGTCACGTGACATTACCTTGTTGGAAGTTAAAATTTCAAACAGTTTTTCCATCTAGTTGATACTTGACAACAATGCAATTGTCAAAAACAGTGTTAAAAATCAATGTACAAATAGCAAAAAAAAATAGGGGGGGTCAAAGTCGGCCACACCAAGTAATAAAAAATAAAAATATCTTTTTATACTTATCCTCCTATACAAGTATAAATATATCCCTATCCATGCCATAGAGGAAGATATTTCTTTCATTTCTACAAAACATTTATAAATTTGAAAAGAGAGCCAAAAACCGAAAATAAGGAAGGAAAGGGAAGGAAGTAAACCTAGCACTTCCAATTTACATTTCAATCGAAGATCTTCAAGTTTTACGGTAAGATACTTTCCATGCTTAAGAGTTATGATTTTCATGGTAATATTTATGCTTAAACTATGCATGAAAAACCATGATATGATTATGGTGGACAATTCCACAAAGTTAGATATCTATTTATGCCTTAGGACAAGTCCGAAGGGCACCGGCAAGCCGGAATATGCAAGTATGGGTTTGATTGTATTCTTTTGTGTGGTATTATCATGATAAAAATTCAAGCATGGTATCTTACTGAGTATTTCTTATACTCATAGTATGTTATGATAAATTTTCAGATCCATGATCACTTGATGTGATGGAAGTTAGTTGGCTTACGCGATGATGGATTAAGGACAACGAAGTTTTGTACCGAAAGTTTTCTTTTGTGTGTTTTGTTCGACGACAGTTTTTCCATCTATTTTTTTTTTATGGTATTATGTAAAAATATGAACATGACATGATGTATTATGGTGTTAATAGTAAATTTTGTAATTATATCTTTCATGTTATGTTAAGAGACATTTTTGTAGTTTATTTTCCTTACAAGAGACAAAAGGCAGAAACGAGACAGTTTCTGGAGTCATTTTCAAAATGATATTTCTAACGCTATAAATGTCCGTTTGAGATTCTAAAAATATTTCTGTTTTCCACTTTGAGTTCTTTAAATATGGCCGAAGGAATCACTCAATTTGGATATCTATGGCCTGAGTTATCAAGGTTTTAACATCTAAAGGTCAATCTGGATTTCCTGTGTAATACTTCACCGTTTTCAGTAAAATGTCTATATCATAGGATCTTGGAAAATTTTCATATTTTAACCTAGAAAACTATTTGAAATTATCTTTCTAATGCCACAAATTTCATAGAAAACGGAGTTGGGATGAATTTTATAAAAATTGTCAAACTTGCTGCCTCAACTAACTCTGATAGTGCCGAGGCCGTATATGTAATGTATAATTTATTGTCGACATGCACTTTTTTCGGCTATCAAATTTAATAAGAATTATTTTACCAAGTTGAAAATAATTTTTTCACATGTAATACTTCTATTTAAGATTATTTACATGTACCAAAGGCAGAAGCTATTATATTTAGTACGTGACCCTCGAAGCGTAAGTTCGGGGCGTCACAGCGTGGTATCAGAGCCAGGTTTACTTTTCTGTAGACTTTTTAAAAGAAAGTTACTGTCCTTAATCATCGAGCAAGCTAGCAACTGACTTTCAACCAACGATCAAGGTAAAATTTATTTTTAAATTCATGAGTTTTCTTATGTAATGAATTGTTATATCTATGGCTGGATATGGGAATATTTTGAATCAAGTTATGGTAGAGATTATGAAGTCATAAGCACTTATACCTAAATATTTATTAGAGCCTTGTAGAGTAACATAATCAATGTTTGTCCTAGTTATGGCACGAATGATAAGAACCCCCACAAGGACAGAAGCTTGTGGTTTTGCGAAGAAGCGGGATATATTATTGGCATTTTACTATAATTATCGTATGCATCCGCTACATAGTCTCGAACAACATTTGGATCTGCTAGACTGTATTATTGAGATGTTACGGGAGATACACCATAGATTAAGGGATAAGGTGAAGATACAAAGGTTATATGAAACTGTTCCAGAACCTTGGGCCTCAGTCATAAATGAGATTGTGCTATGGTCCGATGATGACCTTTCATATGAGGATCTTACATATTTGCTTCGAGGGAGCTATGGGACTAGCCGTGATTTACAGTTAAACTTTAAGAAGACTATATCCTTATCCATGAATACCAGTTTGCGAGCTACCAAATCTAAGCTAGTTAAGGGACCGTTGGCTAAGTGCTTTTCGAGAGCTCTAGGGGAAAGTTTTCCCGTACCATTACCAGATAGTTCGGAGCGAAGTACATTAGAAGAAGACCAAGAAGAAGATCCAGAGGAAGATCCCGATGAGGATCCAGAAGAAATGGAAGATTAGACACCATCTTACCTAGCTATCTTTATTTTTGGAATAGAATAGGATGTAATATGTACCTCTGCTTTTGAATGTATGTACCATACCTCAACATGGTTTTATTTATTTATTTTTTTTTGTTTGTGAAAAATAATAATGTATATATATGAAGGAAAGTTGCTTTGGCCTTTGAAATTTTTCTAAAGTTAGTTTTATGTTCTGAAGTAATTTTAACTGAATGAATATTTTTTTTCATTTAAAGGAAATGCCTCCAAAGCGCAACCACGGCAATGCTAATGCTAGTTCTATAGTGGTGAAATTAATGTTGCAAACTTTGCACGAGAACTGCTTGCTGTAATGCGGGAGTTGGGACAGCAACAACAGGCACCACCTTTGACTGGGCAACGAACCTTAAATCAACAAATACCAGTTGATCATCAGGAACCTAACCAACCAATTATTCAACCTCAAATAGTACCTAACTCGAGGGATCGAACTGCAATGATAGAGCAGTTTCGTAAAATGAACCCTCCATCGTTTGAGGGGAGTACGGATCCTTTAGCAGTTGAGGATTGGTTACGAGAATTAGAACGCATCTTTAAATTTATAAGATGCGATGATGCTGAAAGGGTAACATTTTCTGTGTTTATGTTAAAGAAGGGGGCTAGTCATTGGTGGGACATGACTACTAGGTCATTAACACCTACTGAAGAACAGGCTATAACTTGGGAGAGGTTTAAGGAACTTGTAGAAGAAAAAATTTTCCCGACAGCTGTGAGAGATCAAAAGGAGATGGAGTTCCTTAGACTTCAGCAGGGAACCATGACCCTCGTCGAGTATGAACGCAAATTTGAGGAATTATCAAGGTTTGCCCCACATTTAGTGGATACTGAGGAAAAACGGGCTAGAAGATTTGAGCGTGGACTTCAACCCTATATTCGTGACATAGTGTCAGTCCTTGAGCTAGGCACTTATCGAGAAGTCCTAAAACGAGCCCAGACTATTTCTTATCAGAGAACTCAAAACATTGAAAATTCTTACCAAGTTCGAAATTTCTCAGGTAAGAGGAA